>NC_050451.1:30173801-30277835 GCF_903995425.1 Onychomys torridus
GGAGAGGAATGATGAGGCCCTAGTTTCCCGCCTTTTGCTTTAGCAAAATATGTTTGTTTGATTTTTTTTAAATAGTTCAAGTTTGCTTTTCTTTTTTATTTTTTTAAGAATAATTAATTAATTATTTTTCTAGTTATTCCAGCAAAAAAGCAGGCGGCTCAGGGTGGGTGGGCAGGAACTACCTGTCCCAAGCCAGCACAGGAGTGGGCATGGAATAAGAATACTCTGAAATAACTAATGATCTTGCCCCTTCCAATTCACATCAAAGCCTGGTTCTGACCATTTATAAAGGAGTGTGTCTACCTTCGGCCATCATTTCTCCACTCAGCCATTGAACGTCCATCTACTGGTTCATCATATGCCATCCCTGAACAGACACACAAATGACAAATGAATGAATAACAGAATTACCTAGATGTGCAAAAGACCAAGCTATTAAAACACACAGAGGCATGGAGATGCTCACCAGCAATACACTAAGGGAAAGAAGCCTGACACAAGGACAGCTGGTGGGTTCTGTGACATTTGAGAAAAGGCAATCTAGAAGTGAGAGAAAGCAGACCCAGTTTCCCAAGACTGGAGCCCCAAGAGTCAGGTGGAAGCTGGTTTGTCTCATGGCTGAATGGGTAAGTGCACTTGCTGTGCAAACATGAGGACCTGAGTTCAGATCCCTAACACTTGTGTAAAAATCTACCATAGCCATTTACACACTTGTAACACTAATGTTGTGGGGATAGAGATACTGGAGCTTGCTAGCCACCAGCCTATCTATAGGTTCAATTAGAGACTTGTCTCAAGGCAAAGAGGTGGAAGATGATAGAACACGGCAGTCTACATCATCCCATGGCCTCCAAAGGCTCATTAGGATGGGCCACAGTAGAGGAAAGGATCTCTGAGCTCAAGGACACAACTATACAAACTTCCAAAACTGGACTGATTGCAAAGAGGACATAGATGGGAAGAACTGGAGCAGGATATCCAGACTGTAGGGCTTTAGACCATGTGCTGCAGGTGTAACAGGAAGGAGCAGAAAAAATATCTGAACCATTAATGACTGAGAATGTCCCAGAATTAATGTCAGACACTACACGTAGACCCAGGAGGCTAAAAGAACAGTGACTAGAATGAATATTCTCTCTCTCTCTCTCTCTCTCTCTCTCTCTCTCTCTCTCTTCCTCCCTCCCTCCCTCTCTCTCTCCCTCCCTCCCTCCCTCCTTCCCTTCCTCCCTCCCTCTCTCCCTCTCCCAGAAAACCAATGATGAGGGGGGAAAGTCCTGAAATGAGAAGAAAAAAAAAAGGAAGAAAACTCTCATGTATAGAAACAAGGATAAGGATTGAATCATGCTTCCCAGACACCATTTCTGAAAAGAAAAAAAGATGATGAAATATTTAAAGAGCTAAGAGAGAGGAAAAACTTGTCAACTACAAATTCTGTTTCCTGCCAAGTTAGCCTTCAGAAGTGAATGAAATGACAAGACTTTGTCAGATAAACAAAAACTGAGGAAATCTGTACACTAGACCTGCTTTGCAAGATATGTAAAATGAAGTTCTTTAGAGGTTAAGGAGATAACCTGAGGACCTGAGTTCAAATTGCCAGCACCCTCACAAAAATCTGGCCATGGCTGCACATACCTGTAAGTCAGGCATAGGATACCGAAGACACAGAACTCACTGGCCTGCCAGCCAGCCTTACCAAAACAACAAGTTTCCAGTTCAGTGACCGACCCTGCCTCAAGCCAATAAAGTGGAGATAGTTATTGAAAGACACTTGACTTCCTGTTCTGGCCTCTGTATGCCAGCGCATGGATGTGTGCAACTGCACACACATGCACATGCATCACACAATACACTCACCACACACATATGCAAAAGGAAGTTCTTTAGAGAAAAGGAAAACTATTCAAGTCAAAGCCTCCAAGCTACATAAAGAAAGGGAAAGTAACAAAGAAAGAATAAGAAAAGGCAAAAGAAACTTTTTCTTAGTCACAATTGATACAACAGACAACAATTTGCTCAAAATAATAGCAACAATGTATTCAAGGATAGAAGGATAAATATGATCTGTGCCTCATTCAGTCATCATCAGAGGGGCTTTCTCCTGCAGCAGATGGGAACAAATACAGAGACCCACAGTCAGACAACAGAGAGAGAGACTGGGTTAACACGCAGGTCTCAAGGGGATCTCTCCATCAAACCCCCTCAGAGCTCGGGGAACCCCAAAGAAGAAGAGGCTGAAGGAATGTGAGAGCCAGAGAAGACACCAGGATAATAAGGCCTTCTAAATCAACTGAGGAAACCTCATATGAACTCAGAGACTGAAGGAGCAAGCTCGGGACCTGCATGAGTCTGTACCAGGTCCTATGTGAATATATTACGGCTTTCAGTTTAGTATTTCTATGGGGCTCCTGAGTGTGCAAACGAATGGGTCTCTGATTCTTGTGCCTGCTCTTGGATTCCTTTCTTCCTGTTGGGTTGCCTTGTCCAACTTAGATGTGATGGTTTTTGTCTTATCTTATTATATTTTATTTTGTTATGTTTTGTTGTTATCACTTAGAAGCCTGTTCTTTTCTAATGAGAGAAAAGAAGTGGATCCAGAGTGGAGAGGAGGTGGGGAGGAACTGGGAGGAGTATAGAGAGCAGACACTGTAATCGGGATATTTTTATGAGAGAAGAATCTATTCTTAATAAAAGGGATAAAATTTTAAACAGAAAGAAAAAAAGGAGGGAGGGAAGGAAGGGAGGAAGCAAGCAAACAAGTTTTAATGTGAAACCCTATTCTATAAGTAAAAGCCTGTTTGGAAGATCTTAAACCAGGAATCAGAAGAAAATATTTTTCAAGCAAAAGCATGGACTAAAGCGTGAGTTCCAGGATAGCCACAGCACATAGAGAAACCCTGTCTGGAAAAAATAAAAAATACAAACAAAACAAATTAAAAAAAAACTTTTCTTATTCAAAACTGATACAACAGACAATTTGTTCACAATAATAGCAACAATGTATTCAATGATCATATTTGTGAGCTGAAATGAACCTCACCAGAGAGATAAGGGGAAAGCCAGGAATACTTTGTTACTACAGGATACTTATAGCTGGTGACACAATGTAGCATTATTTGAAACCGGTGTTATAATAGTTACAAATGCCTGGTATGTAGGCACTGGCCTTCCTAGGAGCCTAGGAGCATGGGATTGGAGAGTAATCCGGACATGAGGAGAAGAAAAGGGACTCTAGGTCAACTATCTTTAAAGGAAGTATAATTGATGTACTAAGAAAGAAGAGATTCCCTGTCTCAAAAAAAAGAAAGGAAGGAAAGGAGGGAGGGAGGGAAGGAGGGAAGAAAAAAGAAAGAAGAGAAAATGAATCATATAAAGTACTAATTTAAAGTCACAAAGAACAGAAAAAGAAAACAAAAACAACAACAAAACCCCCAAAGCCAGGAAGTGATGGCACACGCCTTTAATCCCAGCACTTGGGAGGCAGAGGTAGTTGGATCTCTGTGAGTTTGAGGGCAGCCTGGTCTACAGAGTGAGTTCTAGGACATCCACACAGAGAAACCCTGTCTTGAAAAACGAACAAAACAAACCCTCCCAGAAACAGAAGGTATGCTAGGAACAAAGCAAGAGCCACAGCCAAACAGCTCCAGATACAGTAAGTAAGACACATGGCTGTTTGTGTGAGCCTTGACTCTACTTCACAGAGTGAAAATCAATCAGCATACAGCTCAACCTCAAGAGCTAAAATCATAAACCATCTAGAAGAAAATCTGGGAGGTTTTCTTAAGTACAATGTGGAAAGCACTAACTGTACAGGCTTTGCTCCTCAGAGGATCCTGTTAGGAGAGTGACCAGATATACCCCAAGTACAAATACCTGTGGTGCATCGATCTGACAAAGATCTTGTATCAGGAATTTACACAAAGAGACTTTCAACTTGGTAATGACAAAACCAATGACCCAATCAAAGTGGGCCTAAGATTCCAATAGATACTTCATCAAAGAAGGTGCATGCACATGACAAATGTCCAATCTCCTCAGCATCATTAGTCATTATGGAATTGAAGATCACAGCAGCAAAAAGTTACCATCATGTACTGACCAAAATAGCTCAGAGGAATGACAGGTAATATCAGTAAAGGATATGGGGTAAATGATATCCTTATATGTTGTCGGTAGCTGAATTGGTGTGAATACATGAAATAGAATTTTCTCCCTTTTCCCCCTTTTCATAGATAGCTTAGACTGACCTAAAACTTGCCAGGTTGCTGAGGATGACCCTTAATTTATGATCCTCCTGCTAACACTTCCTGAGTGCTGCCCCAGCCAGTTTATGTTGTGCATTAGGGGTTGAACCCTGAACTCTGAGCAACAGGGCAATATCTCCATATCCCACCAATTTCTTACAAAGTGGAACATATTCTTACCATTCACCCAACAAATCCACTTCTAGGTATTGATCCAAGAGAAATGAAAACATACTCATCTACAGTAGGCCCAATTATGCATTGGTGCTCACATGTGTTTTGTTAAAAAAAAAAAAAAAAAAATTCCCCAAAGTAAAAACAAGTCATGCATATATTGACTGGTGAATGGGGCGGATCTATACTATACCCACTTACTAGAATACTAGACAACATTGAAATGGGGAAGTCAAAAAGGGCTCAGGAGATGGCTTAGTCAATAAAGCATTTGCTCTGCAAGCAAGAGGACCAGAGTTCAGATGCCTAACACCCACACAGATGCTGAGTGGGAATGGCAGCCCACCTGTACCCACAGCACACAGGAGGTGGAGGCAGAGATGAGTTCACTGGGGCAAGCTGACTAGCTAAATTAACCAAATCATGAGCTCTGGGTTCAAGTGAGAGACCCTGCCTCAATATTGTAAGGCAGAGAAGAAGATATCAACATCATCATCCTGCCTTACCAGAGGCAGCCATGGAGACAAAGCTGGGTTCACAGGTCCAGAGGCTAATTCCTTTGTGGGTTTTTTCTTTCTATGCATCTCAGCTATTATTTAATGAGTACCCACTGTATTCCATATTCTACACACTGGGAGATTTGTTTACCATGTCCTTGTAAATCCTCAAGTCAGACTTCCTAGATTCCACCCATAAGTACTGGGTGATGTTGTCCAAGTTTCACAATGTGCCTCAGTTTACTCCTTGTAAAGTGGATCTCCTGGGGGGCTTATCATGGGGAGCCGATGAGGTAGTACTGGAAAGTTCCTTAGCAAGCTACAAACAAGCACTGTGGTTGCCATGGTTACAATTCTGAAAGCCCCCATCCCTGTGCATCTGCAATCAGTCAGTCAGAAAGTTGGGCTGGGTAACCCTTGTCTTCAGTGCTGGCTGTGAAACCTGAAAAGGGTTATTTAGCCCCATGGTTGAGCCTTCCAGTGCTGCCAGTTCTTTTAAACAAGCCGGTTAGTAGGGAGTAAATGAGCTGACAATCCAGGAAATGCTTTTTTTTTTTTTTTTTTTTTTTGAGACAGGGCCTCTCTATGTAGTCCAGACCATGCTGGAACTCACTTTGTAGACCAGGCTGGTCTCAAACTCACAGAAATCCACCTGCCTCTGTCTCCTGAGTGTGAAGATTAAGGGCATGCACCACCATGCCTGTCTTGGCCTTGAATTTTTAATGCTCCTGACTCAACCCTCCAAGTGCTGCACTACAGGTAGGGCCCCTACCTGATTTTAGAAATGTTAGTTATTCATAGACTTTGTACAACGGATGCATTTTAGCAAGGAAAACTGAAGCCCGGTGACAATAACCAGGATCACACAGCAAATCAACCAGGACAGGAACCCTGCATCTCAGGAAGGCACAGAGAGTGTTCCCGTTTCCTGTCTCCACATCATTCCAGGGCCTCCAAAAGTCCCTCTCCAAACACTAGAAGCAGATTGGGAAGGAAGGCCCTCCCTGTCCCTCTGGCCCTCCCAAAGGGTGACACCCAAGTGTGAGGAGGTCAGGTCAGAGGCAGCCAGTGGTCTAGGGCCACGTGATTCTGAATGTGCCCAATCTTACCTAATCTCCGGAGATGAACAAGTTTTGGCCTGGTTGGTGCTAGGGCTGATGATGAAGCAGGCTGACCCTGGGAAACTGCCCCAATCCCCAATCCCAGTTTCCATCCGACCCTGTGTAGGGCTTATCTGAAGCATGAGAGCTGCTACCTAGACATACATGGAAGCAGAATCCTCCTCCTTCCAATACACACACACACACACACACACACACACACACACACACACACACACACTACCTTGGGGAGGAGGGGACCGATAGAGTTAGAGCCTCCAGGTGGATCAGACTGGACACAAGACATTCTAGGCCAGTTAAGTTCCTATCTAGACAGCAGGCATGAGGGCCTCTGAGTACTTCCCAGGGGAACAAGCAGTTCCCAAGTCCCTGGGAGCTCCATGCCTTATAAAAGAGCCACTGCCTGAGACCAATTTCCTTGTCCCCTGCTCTAACAAGACACTTATGTACCTACTCTCAAGTGAAATTATATCATTTGGGGGCCAAGCAAGCAGGTGGGATCTTTCTCTATGGGTCCAAAGTCTGGCTATGGCCCTACAGCTAGGGTGGTCTTGGAAAAAAAAGTCACTGGAAATACAAGGTCAGAAGAGTAGGCACAGGGCTCTGGGGGCATGACCCTGAATGGGTCATGACAGAGTCAGCTACAGGAGGGGATAATAGCCAGTGACCTGGGAAATCCAGCAGAGGAGATAGGTATGCTGGCCCTGCAGAGGTAGATAAGAACAAGCAGGCAGGACATGTTGGGTGCAAGGGTCAGCTTGTTCAGGATGTAAGATCATGAAGCAGACAGGCAGGGAGCCATACAGGCTGAGATGGATCAAGGATGTGGAAGGAGGCCTAGGGCACCAGGCAACCCCAAATGACATCTGGGCTTGGCTGAGCTGAGCTCCAGCACTTGCTGCTGGGACCCAGGGAACTGAGACAGATCTGGTACATGCACAGCACAACCTTGACCCCTCGGTCCACAGGCCAGGGATCCCACCTGTTCTTCTAGCTAACTATTCCAGAGAGCCGCTGTAACTGCACCCCTAGACTTTCAGACCAGACAGCCACAAAGGGAAATTGAATCTAGAAACTAGAAAACATTTTACTTTACACTTGGCTCTGAGTTGAATCTCAACTCCAGGATAAAGGATCCATAGGAAAAAAACGCTTCCCCAAGCATTTAGCCTGGGGCTGACCCCTAGATCTATCCAGTAAGCATCAGTTTCCTTAAGCATCAGAACCAGCAGACATCGGGCTTCTCATTTCATATGGGAGAAAACCCAGGCACTCAGGACACCTCAGTGACAGGCTCTATGACAGCCCAAGAACATGGAGACTGTAGGTGAAGGTCAGAGGTATCTCATTCTCCCTACCTGATACCCACCATGGCTCAGAACATAGACAGGACTGGCTAAGTTGAGTCTCAGTTGTCTGTCTGTCCCCCAGAGAGTCTTGCAGCTCAGGCAGGATCTTTGACATCATAGAACTGTGGTCCTGGTCCTGATCCTGTAGTTGTAAGAAAAAGATCTTTGAGTGACCACGAACTCTTTCAGCCTCAGTTTTCCCATCTGTCACATAAGGCTTACAGTACTACAGCTAGGGCATGGAGCTGGACTACAATTTGCAGGTACATGAAATATCACATTATTTATTGCCACAGTGCTAGGGAGCCCAAGAGCCTCACATGTTCCAGAAGAGCACTCCACCACCAATCAGCCACATTCCCTAGTTAAAATATCATACTCATCAAGGCTGGTGGAGTGGTGCACGCCTTTAATCCCAGCAAATTGGGAGCAGAGGCAGGAGGAGCTCTGTGAATGGGAGACCAGCCTGGTCTACATAGTGAGTTCCAGAGTTATTTAGTATGACTCTGTCTTAAAATAACTAAAAGTTATAAAATAAAATACCACACTCTTGAGTTTCCTTTGAAGAGACTTAACTCTGGCCACCCTGGCTCCATCGCTACCAAGCTCTCACACCTCTGTCTCCTTTCCTAGGGCCCAGGAAGCATAGGGAGGGTCTGTGCCATCCAGTCTGTTCTAAGCACCACTGAGGACCCATGGCCTGTGATAGTGTGGTCCCTGGCATCTTATGGCATCCTGCTTCAATGGGTCAAAGTCAGAGCAAAGCACAGACCCACTCTCACAGTCATGAGAAAGGCTAGATTATATTCAAGCCTGGGCCGGTCATCTGTTTTCTGCCCTGTGTGGCCCTCTCCCACTCCCAGCCCTCAGGAGCTCTCTGGGACTCACCCCTCAAAAGCAATGCCTTCCTTGACAAGTCCTGATGATGAAGGGGGGTAGTTTCTAGTTCTTGGCAGGTTTGAGGTTGTTCTGCTACAGCCCTCAGGCCCCAAAGTAGAGGAACACAAAGCCTGGCAGGTGGGTTGGCACAGGCTTGTAACCCAGAACCTGAGAGGCTTGAGGAGGAGCTTGAGTTTGAGGCCAGCCTGGGCTACATAAGCTCCACCAAGAAAGGAAAAGAAGAGAGGAGGGATGGAGAGAGGAAGAAAGGAGAGCAGGGTAAAGGAGGGGAGGAAGATGGAAGGAACAGAGGGAGGGCGAGAAGGAGGGAGGAAAGGAGAAAGGGGGAAGATAGTTTGGACCCCATTCTACCAGAAACAGTCTGTACATATTGAGCATTCCTAATCTGAAAATCCAAAGTCTGAGACTTTTTGAGTATGAGTATGACACTCAGCCTGTTCCTATCTGCAGGTGGCCTCCAGCACTGACCCTCACAGGGCAGGCAGGCAGTAAGTGGATTGGTGAAACCCCACTCGGTGTTATGTGTGGAGCTGTTTGGAGGGCAGAGAACCATGCAGGATGTGGCTGCCCAGGGGTGGCTCACACAAGAAGCTTCTAATCGCCGGATATCTGTATCCTTCAGCTTTGGCCAGCCCTAAAGGCAGACAGCGATGATGGAGAGTTCCAGAGAGCAGAAGAATCATAGAGAAGCATGCACAGCAATGCAGGGTGCTCAAGGCATTTGTACTCACTCCTGCTCCACAGAAGATCTATTGCCAAGAGAGAAAAAGAAGCTGGCTCATGCTGTGGGTGTGTGACTGCCAGCCTTGTAGGGGATACAGCTCCTAAGGACAGTTAAAATTAGAACACACTGGAGAAGCAATTTTATTATGAGCCCTGAGCAGCATGGGGGTCAGGGTGGGGTGGGGGCAACCCAGGTGCTGCAAAAGCTGACCCAGGGATAGAAAGAACAACTTTCTTTCTCCTATGCAGATCAGAAACCATGAAGGAAGCCTGAGTTCCTGCCCTAGGCCCTGGTTTGTCTGTCTGGGAAATGGGTGCAATGGCCCCAGTGAACTGTGAAAGACAAAGCCGCCTTTGTCTAAAGAAGCTTGCTGAGTGGGGCTGCGAGCTAGTTCTTTGTATAAAGATGCTTGCTGCCAAACTTGGTGAGCTGAGTTCAATCTGTGGGACTCACACTGTGAAGGGACTCCTGCCAAAATGGAAAACTAGGGGACATAGTGGTTTTATTCTGCCTCCTCAGCAACACTAATGGGAGGGTCATGTCCAGAGCCTTACCCAGGCCATGGGGTCCATTTATCTGCAAGAATACTGGAGATAACCACCCTGCCTGAGGTTCTAGCCCAGTGTGAAGGCAAAAGGGGGTCCAGAAGCACATTGCCAGGTCCTGCTACAGGAGAAGGGCTGTAGAGAATGAGGCCTGGGGAGGGGCTGAAGGGCCTAAAAACACCTTATTGATGAAAAGTGGATGCTCAGGTCCTTGGGGGGCTGCTGTGCCAACACTCTCCAGGAATGGCAGGGATGCCCCAGACGGGAGGAAAGGAGAGTTCCCATCTCTTACCTGTCTGCTGGAGGAGGCCAAAGTCTGAGAATTCTGTCCCAGGTGGGCAGCAGAGAACATCTATGATTCTTACTCTTGGTGAGGAGGTGGGTCACTTAATTTTTCTAACTGAACTCCCATTGGTGGCCGTCCATCTTCCTCCGTCTCACTGCTTCCAGGATCTTTCTTGAACAAGATCACAGCACTCATATGCTCACTTGCCTTCAGAGCTCCCTGTATCACCTCTGCTTTTTGCCCCTCCCTGGCTGACCACTAAAGCTTCCCCAGGCTCTTGGAAGCACACAAGGACCCTAGCCCCAAGCATCCTTGCTCCACAAGTCTACTGGCTGCTAGAGTCTCTCCATGTTTCTCATTTACTAGCTAGGCCTTGTGATACTCAGAGAGGCCGGACCACTTGGCTGAAGGCCACCCAGAAGGTGAACATGAAATTCTAATTCAGCTCCTAAAGTTCACTGGAGCCTGAGAGCTTGACACCGGAGTTTTTGGAAAGCTGTGTTGCTTGATTCTATTGGAGTCCCTGTGCTGCAGGGACCGGTAAAGAAGGGCAAGTTAGGGTGGGAAGGTTACCATAGCACTTTACTCTGGGTAGGCACTAGACCAGAGGTTCAGCAGCTTGGACCTCCGATGCCTTCTGGCTCAGCTCCCTGCAGTGGGAACCAACTGGCAACCTCTGACCAACAAGCTTCCTTAGGAGCATGAATTGACTGTAGTACTCCAAACCAGGACCAGTACATGGGCTCCAGAGGCCTTGAGGTTGTGGATACAGCCCATAGTAGCCCCAAATTCCATTTAGCTCAGCTGCCCCTCACAGGTCACCAGCACACAGCAGGACTGAGCTCAGTCAGTAGGCCACCCCCACCACCAAAAGGAAGCATTCTAAAAGCAACAAGGAGAAAACATCTCCTGTGTGCTGCACACGGGGGTGGCAGGAAAAGGCACATCACTTCAGAGAGGAAAGGGCCATGGGTTGGGGGTGGCGGCCAGGCTGAGGCTGTCACAGAGAAAAACACAACGGAGATCTGATAAAAAAAAAAAAAAAAAGCCGCATGCTGAACAAGGCTGGGTGCAGCAGGCAGGCTGGGGTGCAGCAGGCAGGCTAAGGTGAAGCAGCAAGGCTTGTAGGCCAAAGGCACAATGACGACTCAGCCCACTGACCTCTGGGCTTCTGGGATTACTGCTGGTCAGGTGCTACCCATCCTGCAGCACATCCAAGTCCCAGGTCCCAGGCTCTAAAGAATCCCTGCCCCAGAACTGGTTTCTGGGGTGCCTACCCTGCTTGGCTACCCTCCTTGGTTACCGAAGGGAAACTGAGGCTGGACAAGCCTCTCAATTTCAGTCAGTGTTGTCATCTACCAAAATCAGGGTCTGGGTTTGCTCCTGCTCCTAGCCTGGGCCACTCAGAGAGGAGAGATGGGAATAGGCACAGGACCAACCAGAGACTGAGGTGGCTAGTGTTCTTTGTTCAGCTCCTCAGCTGAACCTTTTCATGGCCTCGGGGACTGTTGCTGTCCCTCTGGGTTACCTATCCTCCAGAGGTGTACATGAGCCATCTATAATATCAGAATTTTGAAGGGATGCAGTTGAGCAGGGGGGCAGTTCCTTGCTATGCAGTTTCCAGCACAGCCAAAACCAGCCCAGCTAAGAACTGAACACTCACCATCCCAGGACAACCCAGGCTGAGGTCACTATGACTGGTAGTGGCTTTCTCAAACTCTGGCCTTGAGATTTCTTTTACTGAAACTCTAGAGGTCCTTCCCAGCCCACTGCCTGCCCCTCTCCATGAAAGGACAGGACCTCCCCTCTGGACAGACTACAACTTGATTGGAGAGAGCAGCAGTGGACCTCTCCTGGGACTGTAAAGCATATGGTCAGAGGTTCATGCAGGCTCTGGGGCAGGAGCCCATGATTCAGTGGGAGCACTCTCAAGGATCTGGGAGGCATATAGTCTGGCCCACAGAGAACAATAATAACAGCATCCCAGTGGCAGTAATGGTGCAGAGTGAGCCTCAGATACCACATCTGAATGCTTAGCTGGGTGGTAAGCACCAGAGACCCCAATAACATAAATTCAAAATCCACTCTCTCCATTCTCTAAATTCCCTAGCTGTGGCCATTGCCAAATGACTTGCACCAAGATCAACAGAAACAGTGAAAACTCAGTAAGCAGGGTGAGTGTTGTTGCACCTTTTTCAAGTGAAGACAGGCTTCTTACAGAAATAAGCTCCCTACCCCCGACCCACAAAAGGAGCTCTGAAAGTGTCTACCCTTGCACCCCCTGATTTTCTGCCCAGCTTCCCCCAGTAGGAGCAGACCACCTCTAGCAAACAGCCAAGGTTGGGTGGATGGAACCCATCCACTCCTGTGAGGCAAGGCCATGTGGTACCAGGCCACCCTGGTGGGCATCCGTGGTCATTCACACCATGGCACTTGCTACCTGCGCAATCAGTTTTGTCTCTATGCTAAGGCAAGTCTTCATGTTCCCATTAACTGGTCTCTGTTGCAGGCACTGAACTGGAGCTCCTCCTGCCTCAGGCTTCCTAGTGCTGGAATCACAGGAGTGCACCACAGCACTGGGTTGTATTCCACTAGCTGCATCAGCAAACAGAGGCCGGGAAAGGCAAAGCCAGGAAAGGCAAAGCAATCTGCCCATATTCTAACTATGCCAAGTAGATAAGGACTGTACTTGGTCTGAGAGAGATACTGGTTATACTGGTTCCTTTTCTTTCCTTTCTTTCTTTCTTTCTTTCTTTCTTTCTTTCTTTCTTTCTTTCTTTCTCTTTCTTTCTTTCTTTCTTTCTTTCTTTTTTTTTTTTTTTTTTTTTTAGTTTTTCAAGACAGGGTTTTTCTGTATAACAGAAAAGCTCTGGCTGTCTGTGTCTTGGAACTCATTTTGTAGACCAGGCTGGCCTTGAACTCACAGAGATCCTCCTGCCTCTGCCTCCCAAGTGTTGGTATTAAAGGTGTGTGCTACCACCATCCGGCAAGACACTGGTTTCTTAACCTTGTATGCTAAGAGTCCAAAGCTAAAGGTTATGCTGGAAACAGGCCAAAGTGCAGAGAACCTGGGGCATGAGCAAGGGAAGGCAGCAAGTCTCCCACCACACATCTCACCTCTGAGTCCCTGTGTCTCCAAAGTGGGCAGGGAGGGAGCAGGAGTGGGCTGAGGTTGGAGGACATGTAAAATATGTTATGCAGCAGGGTGTGTGTGTGTGTGTGTGTGTGTAAAGGAAGAGCCAGAGGTGGACTGTGACTTCCCCAGGGCAGAAGAGCCCCAAGCCACTGTGAGGTGCCCTCATCACACCTTGCATGCCCTGGAGGCTCCTGCACCCATTGCTTTTTTTCACCAGATTCTCTGAAGCAGGATTGATGAACGATGGAATAACGGGGGCAATCACATTATTCCTGAATGCATTTTAATAAAAATCAAATAAAAGCAATTATGTGAATTTCCAAGAGGATCACCTCTCCTCCTTTCCCCGAGGTAGGAAATGGAATGAATTCAGGAAATCATTAAAATCAGAAACCGAGCTGGCTGCCACTGAGGCTCTAACGGCTGCAGAGGCGGTAGGGAAGCCCAGCAGCGTGGCAGCCAGGGGCGTGGGTGCCTTTCTTCAGCTAACTGAGTGGAAATTCCACCTATGGGTGACAGAGGGTAATTAAGGGCCAGAGGAGCCGCTTTGAAAGTAGGTCACCTTTTGCCCCTCTAGTATAGACTGGCAGTTTCAAAGGGACCTAGCTTCACCTCAAACGAACATGCCTATCACCAGCAGCCAGGGGCCTGATGGGCTCCAAAGAGGGTTCTCAAACTACTCAGTGTCCCTCTGTAGGGACATACAGAGCTCAGCCCATCTGGATGCCAAAAGACTGGGTATCCTGTCCTCTGTCATTTCTCAGAGGAGCACAGGCTTGTTACTTGTAAGAGCCTTCTAATGGCTCTTATCTCATCTAACCCTTGAGTTGATAAGCTCCTTTAAGATGGAGGCAGCTGTAAGCCAGAGGGGGGCAGTGACATGTTCAAGGCTCCCAGCTGGTATGGGCAATGCCAAGTCTGGATTCTGGCTTTTCTGGGACCACCAGCGCAAGTGCACATCCTGTGGTGTTGGTAGTCTGAACCCAGTGACTTCTACCAGGCACAGGGCTTGCAAGATTCAGCCTAGTGTCTCAGTTGTGTCTCAGACTGGTGTGACTATCTCCAGGCACTACTAAGGTAGTAGTCATCTTATCTGTGCAGGTGTGGAATTGGTTTCAGGGAGGCAAGGAGCTTGTCTACGGCCCCACAGATGGAAGTGAGGAGTTATGCTCTGCCAGGCTACCATAAGTCTCTGAGGGAGCTTCCACTCCTTTGGGAGGAACACATATAGAAGGTAAGAAAAGACTGCCAGCCTCCACAATCACACTGACTAATAGCCCATGCCACCATGTCACCGGAAAAGGAAGCCCAAAAGGACTCCCTGATTATGTCAAAGTTCATCGCCCTCAAACACAACAACCTGAAATTCAGTTGCAGTGGGTACTGCAGCTGAAGGTCCCCTTTGGGCACAGCCTGAGTAAAGAGAGGCTGAAAGGTCTAGAATAAGCTTTGCATGTGTGTCCCTAGTTCCTGTGTCCTCTCTGGGCACACGTACATGTGTGTATACATATGTGCATGTGTGCTTTTGTGAATACTCTGGGGAAGGGATGACCTGGTTCCTGCTTCAGACATTCGGTGATGCTCTTCCACCCTGTCCAGTCTCACTCTGCTCCAGGCTGTCTTCAGTCTCTGCTGTTGGCACAGCTGTGCGCCCTCCTATAGGACACTTGTGGAAATGTCACTGGGGAAAATCACAGCTTACATTCCAGGAAGCAAGAGAGAAAGGGAAGATTCTAGACCTTCCTGCTGTCAGCTTCCTTGTGGGTCAGGCAGGCCCTGCACTGATGTCACTCAGCATGAGAAGCAAGCACTGGCCACTGGTGGCTGGTCTCATGGTTCTGGCCCCACTGTTGACCTGCAGGTGCCCTATCAGGCCTCTGGATGCTAGGGACTCTATCTGAGAGGCTGAGGCTATGGTTCTAGAGGCTGTTAGGGCTGGTGCACAGTCCAGGATGATATGTGAGTAGCTATTCAGTCCCCTCAAGAGCCAGCTGCTTGTGTACTGCTCTGCACCCCCCCTCGGCCCCTGTAGTCTAGTACATGGTAGGTTCTCCATATATGTGCCTTGTGTGAGGCTCAAAGATCAGACAGGCTTATCCACAAAGAGAAGGAAATCCCTGCCTCATGATCCACACACATGTGGACTTGGGATTATACATATATGTATGTGCACGCATGCTCTTAACAACCATACCTACATGTAGGCATATATATTGACTTACACATCCATCCAGCAAGTGGATAGTAGAGCATCCCAAGTCCTAAGAGCCTCCCTGAGATTTACCTCCCAGTCCACAGGCCAGACTAGCCCACAGAACCTTGAAGGAAATCCACCTCCATGAAGTCCCTATACCCAGGGATGTCCACCAGCTATCATGTACTCTCTTTCTCGGAGTCACTCTAGGAATGTCTGCTTTGGAGCCGATGCTCAGCTCCTCTGGGATCTGGGTACTAGCTACCTAACATCTCTGCCCTGTGAGATGGATAGCTTCCTAAAGATACTGATGGGTGCAGAGATCAGGTCTCCCAAGAAAAGCTTCCCTGCCATGAAACCTTGGGGCTGGAGCTAGAAGGAGCCAGGTATCCTGAGTGGAAAGGCAAACAGTAGCACACCTTGCTCAAGGAATGTCCAGCTGCCAGGTGCTGCCCTGTCCTGTTGGCTGCACCAGGAACATACTTCCATTTCGGAGCATTTGAGGCAGGAGGGCAAATGAGGTTCCATGTGGCCCTAAAGAAAAGGGGGACATGAGAGAACAGGAGGTTCCTCAAAGGTCCTCCTTTCCCTTAAAGAAGCCATGTCCTTTGGCAGTGAAGAATCTAATGCCATGTCTTAAAGGTGTAGTGAGGCCAGTGGTTCCACACATATGTACTGAAATGATTTGTTTAAAAGAGGAAAGGAATAATGTTCACATTTAGGGTACTGGTTCCTTCTGGGAAGTAGGGGGCCAAGAGGCAGGTCTTCCCTAGTGCCCAAATAATCCAGTTCTTAAGCAGAGTGGCCATGAGCTTTCGTTCGGATGTGTTCATAGCTCACAAATAATCTTTTATATGTAGGAAATATAATGTAATAAAATTTTAATTGTGTATAAGCCCAGGTTTACAGGGCTGTTGTGAGGCTGGGTTGGCTGAGAGGTCTCTATGATCCCCTGAGGCTGGCATCCTTAAAGGTACCCTATCCAGCTCTGCAGCAGTGTAGAGGCCTGGGATCTCTTCCCAGCTCCTCTAAATGCATAGAAGATTCTGGCCATGTCTAGAACAAGGCTCAGCATGGACAAGAAGACAAGCATAGAAGGCCAGCTCATTCTTTGCAAGGACTGGGCCTTTTTGTCCTCTGTACAGTGACAGACTCTGATAAACTGCTGTACTAGGTCTGGTCAGACTGTACCACTTAGGTCACATTCCTTTGAGACACTCTGCCATCCCACAAGCAGGCTTATAACAGGAGCTGTGAGGACTGTAAGAGACCATGTGTGTTCTGGTATACCCCTGGCATTCAGGATCCCTCCACTAATGCTGGTCAAACAAACAAACAAACAAACAAACAAACAAACAAGAAACCTACCTGAACAAAGCCCCTTCATACAGACAGGGCAGGACTGGAGTCTGGAATAACTAAGCTCATGGCCCAACTCCACTGCTTACTGGCCAGAGCCTCTGGTCCTTTCCCCAGAGCACACTGGGCTTCTGTGTGACATGGGACTACCAGAGCTCCTCTGGAGAAGAGAGGGTCAGCCAAGGAGAGGAAAAGTGAGAGCGAGAAAGCTCTGGCAAAGGAGAGTACAATGCATATGCCAGGCAAGTAACTTGGCTCTGATCTCCTGCCCAGGGGTAAAACCCTTCTGCTTCATTATGGATATGCTGGGCCTCACCCAGGGCAGCCCTAATCCCTGCTCCTGCGCAGCAGCACTAAGGCCTCAGCTCAGATCGGGCTGGGACTGGAAGGGGGGGCAGGGATCAAAAGCAGAGGAGATTAGCATCGTAGAGAGCCCCTGAGGGTGAGCCTGGATTAATTCACCCCTTCACTGCAACGCCCCCCCCCCCATGCACACACATATGCCCCCATGCCTCCAAGGGCTCTGGGAGGCTGCCTGGGTTGGGGGAAGGGTCCCTTTTCATTCTAGGGTCTCACACCTGAGACCCAGTAAGGGTAAGGACAGTGGTTTGGACAGACTGACAGGGCAAAGCGGGTCTCATAGTATCCTTGAGGCACAGGCCTACCTTCTTCAAGGACTCTTTAGTCTAGGCTATAATGCTTGCCTTCAGCAGCCATGGCTGGGCTGTCATAAGCTGGAGGGCGGAACAGGGCCCAGCATGGATCTGCCCCTGTAGACACCAACAGAGCTGGCAAGCCTCTGGCAACAGAAAACAGGTGTGAAAGACTGAACAGATCTGGTACCTGCCACCCCAATCCAGGTGTGCTGGGATCCTCTGGTCCTATGGTCTCTTCTCTCTCCCCCAAGTACTTCCACCCACCTCTTGCCTCATGAGGTTTCAGCTCCCACCTCACACCATTGTTTCACCCTTCAACAGACTCCAAGGTCCACTCCTCATGCCTATTCTGCAGGAGAAACTAAGACTCCGAGAAGCTGAAAGATGAGCCCAATAAGAGGTGAGTCAATTCAGAGCCAAGTAGCCTCCAGAGAATCAGAGTATCAACTTGGCCCAGGTCAGCCCAACTATCTGTGCTCTACAAGCTTCCAAAGCCCATGAGCAATGCATGGTCTCTGATCCCCTGCCCAACATTATGCACAGAAATATGAGCCTTCTACCTGGACAGACCTCTGATGCTCCCCCACTAACACACTCGGCCTTGGCTCCTCTGTCTACTTTTGTGAAGGCCCATCACAAATGCCTCTTAGTGAGCTTCCTCCCATTGTCTTATCCATCAGTGGCCTCCCTGTTCCCTAGCCAAAGACCTGGAGATGTTCCTCTCTTGGGTACTAACCCCTTTACCTGTTGAAAAGACCAAAGCACAGATCAGTTTCTTCTCTGCATCATCCCACTCATCTCACCTCTATCTCCAGGCTGGGATAAGGATGTGCAAAAGTGGGGAACATTATGGACACCCCCAAACCTCAGCCTCTACAATCCACAAGGCACACTCATAGCACGGCCATACAGCATCAAGTTTAACAGCCGTGGCTCTGAAACAGATTGTCCTAGGTTCATATCTCAGCACTTTACCCAGTATCTGTGTGACCTTGGGCTTATGTAACCTGTCTGTACCTTAAATTATCTTTCCATTTGATTGGTTGGTTGGTTGGTTGCTTGGTTGGTTTGGGGAAAGGTTCCCCAGGCTAGCATCATATTCTTGATGTTCCTCCTGCCTCAGTCTCTACAACGCTGGGATTATGGGTGTGTGCTACTGCACCCAGCACACTATCTGCTATAGACGGAAACAGGTTAGTTCCAGTGTTCCAAGCTTTGGGGGATGAAAGGCTTCCACATATGCAAATTCTTGGATTAAGACCCTGTATCTCATATTGTTATATATGTGTCTGTTGTTACTAGTATTAGAGTCTAATTAATAAGAGACTAAGAAGAGGCATTGGCATAAAGTCTATCCAGAAGAGGATGGAAGTCCAGACAGGAACCGGAAAAGGGGGGTTACATTTTAATCCCACTGAATGGCCAAAACCATCTTGGAAGTGGTTATCGCCAGGCCTGCCTTGCAGATAAGGAAACTGAGGTTCCCAAAGGTGGTGTAAGCTCCAGAGAACGCACATCCCTAGTGGCAGGGCTGGAATGGAAGGCCAGGTCACATGGCTCCAAAGTCCACACTTTCAACAGCCTGAGCTGCCTCTCTGTCTGGCAGGAAGATAAGCCGTGTACACAAATAGCTGTAATCCGAGGTAGAAAGTGATAAGTGCCGAACGGGATGATGATAAAGGCTCTGGGAGGGTTTGAGAGGGAGGCAGGCTGCCCAAGGCAGGAAGAGAAGGGGAAGCAGTCAACACAGGCTTGGGAGACTGGGTGTCAGTCAGAGTGGGGTCTGGGAGGTGGACAGGCAGGGTAGGTGGAACCGGGGATCTAAGATATGGTCTGTGTAGCCACAGTACCTAGCACCACGGCATCACCAGGGCCCAATAAATATTTGTGAAAGGAAAGGAAAGAGAAGTGCGGAAAGGAAGGTGGTTATACCATCTCTGCTAAGCCCAGGATCTACCACACATCTCACGGGGTTCAGATCATGGTGTGAAGGGCTGCAGGTGCACGATGAAGTATTTTGCTCAACATCAGGAAGAACTTTCCAGCAAGTTAAGTTGGACCAGGCATCTCTTCTGGGCATGTCTGTGTTGCAGCCTGCTAGTACTGGCTTAGGAAAGGCGGCAGTTAAACTTTCACCAAGTGTGTGAACTGCTAAGCAGCAGCACCAGGCCACCATGGTAGGACTATTTACACTAAGGGAATCAACAGATACTACGAATCAGGTTTCCCCAGTCTGGAGAGCCAGATGTTAAACATTTACTTGCACACACACCGCTGGGCAGAGGTCTGCTCTGTGAAGGAGCAAGCATTCCATCTCCTCTAGAAAGGTAGGGAGGGGAAAAAAAACCCTGCTACTTCCTGGGAAGAATGGGGCCTAAGATGTTCTTGCTTGGTGAGAGGGTTCAAGTCAGATGACCTGAGAAGCCCCTCTCTGGCTTCAAGTGCCCATGAAAAGTTGAGTTTAAGAAAACACTGTACCAGGATAATTACTCATGCCAGGAAATCATTAACCACTTGACCTAGAAGGTGGGAGTAGGGCAAGGACCTAGAAACCAGGGGAGAAGCTACATGCTTACAGATGTCAAGAAAGCCTTTCTTAGTCCACATAGCCCAGAAGAAGCAACCCTAGGGCAAGAGAGAGCCCATGTCTCCAATATCCTGTCTCCCAGCGGCATCTGGGGATAGGAGTGGCATCTTTTAAAACATCACGTCTACTGGGTTGGTGACACTGAATCAAGTTATCAGGATCCAAACCTTGACAAGATGCCGCCCTGCCCTCCCCCCAACACACACCTGTATGATACTGGCCAAACCACCAAGCCATTTTTTTCTTCCACAAAGTGGGTTGTGCAATCGGCCTGCCTCCTGAGGCTGTTGTGGCACTTGTATGGGATACAAAGTGCTCTTTACAAACTCAAAAATGCTATTCCCAGGAGAGGAGGGAGCTTGAGAAGCCATCCTTGGTTGGTAGCAGCTACCTTGTAGACTCTTACCAATGACCAGAAGGTTGGTCTTGCAGGGCTGATCACTGGAGTAACCTGGGTCAGAATGGCCTATGGCCTGGGAAGGTCAGAGTTCAGGTGCAAGAGGGATCTCTTAAAAGGGGTGTGAGCAAAAGGAGACAGCCACAGAGTCTTGGAGAGCCCTTTCCAAACAGCAATGGGTAACTGTCTCAGCAGAGAGCCGTTTGATGTGCCTCCGGGTTCCCAGTCCTCTACCCCTGCAGATGGCCTACCTTCCTGGGAGTGGGTAGCAAAGCCTGCTGTGTTCAGCCTGGAATCAAACAAGTGTTTAAAGTGATGTTCTACAAGAGAGATATTTGCAACACCCTCAGACATGTACCCATAGTCCTTTCTTGGTAGGGTAGGAGGGGTCTGCCTGCCAGGGAAGAGGTCCAGCTCACCCAAGGCTGCAGGTGGATGAGGAAGGAAGGCATGATGGTGGCAGTGGTCCTCCAGCCCTCTCCAGTGACATCTAATACTTGCAGAAGAGGTGAGGCCAGGCCTCTGGGTGGCCGGCTCCTGCTCCATCTTATGCAGCTGGATCCTGGTTCTATTTGGCACCAGCTGCAGTTGAGAACAATGTCTTGGTTTCTCTTCTTTCTTCTCTCTCATTTTAACTGAGGGGAGAAAGACTACAACCCGTCGCTGAACAGCTCAACATCATCAAGGCGCCTGGGACTTTGCATCCTTCAAAAAGAACACATTGCAGGAGTGCCAAGGTAGGTTACAAGGTGCAAGAATGCCAGTCACTTTGGAAGCCTTGATACTGTACCACCTTTGCTGCTCACACCAGTGATTTTTTCTTCCCTAAACCTGAAGAATGGCATCTGGGCAATCCTTCATAGGAGCCTGTCTACCCATGTGTGTCCCCGCCTCCACTGTACTTGACTGCTTGCAAAGTTGCTGGGTGACAGTAGAGCAACCTCTATTCTGCCTCTAGAGGTGTGGGGGACTGGGTAGTTCCCACCATGAGGTGTTACACTGACAACTCAGAGTTCCTATGCCTCGTTTTCCTATCAGTGAAATGGAGCTATTAGTACTAATTCTCAGCTCAGGTGAGAACCAGAATTTGAGTGCATGGGCTACTGAGGACCTGCCCATGGCAGGAACTTAACAGGTGGTCTCTATGGTCACACTGATATGGAGGTAGTCTGGCAGTATTCAGGGATGGAGGTGATGGAGACAGCTTGGCTGATGGTATCATCAGAGTAGGCTCCTGAGCAGGTAGCTGCAGATGTGGACTGGAAGGATGGGATGGGTGTGTCCTAGGAGACAAAGGGAGTGTGCACAAAAGCAGGCAAGGAGTTGTATGCATGTGATGGTGGTACTTCTGGAAGCCACTGAGCATGAAGAACATGAAGACAGGTTAGGGCAAGAGGGTGTAAAAAGCATGCCTATGTGAGACGTCAGGCCTGAGCTCCTTTGCAGGGTGAAGGTGCTGCAGGATGAAGGCAGGAAGCCACTGTACTCCACCCCTGGCATGCTGCATTTATCTCGCCAGCTGGCCTTCACACACCAGTCCCAGCTTGCTATTTGGTGGAGCGCTGGCGTAGGTAGAGTGCTGCAGGAAGTGGCCCACCTTTCAAACTCTCTCTGTACTTCCCAGTCCTGTGGCCCAGTGAAAGCCACCGCCTCCCTGTGTGTTGTCTTAGTCACCCGTAGAAATGCCATTGTGAGGATCAGAGGATGACAAGACGAGATGACATGTCCTAGCTGGGTGCGGTGGCTCACAGCTATAATCCTAGCACTCAGCAAACACAGAGCTCTGAGTTCAAAGGCCAGCCTGGGCTACACAGCAAGACTTTGTCTCAAAGTGCCCCACCCCCATGAAGAAACCAATACAAATAAGTCCTAGCTGATCATATACTGTAAATCTGCCTACGATGCATCAGTTGTCTAGTGTTCAGAGAAGGGAGGAGAATCTAGCTGGAACATAAAGGCTCTGTGCTGGAGGGAACAGGCTTTCTGTGGTGGACCAGCTATCTACTCCTACGAGGTATAGGTACAGAGCTGGGCAGGATCCAAAGGGTCTTGGTCCAACCACAGGTGAAGACTAATTATGTTCCCATTACTCACTGTCTAGGAAGGGCTTAGACAGAGATCTAGCAGGTGCTTATATCTCCCCCCCACCACCACCAAAGCACTTCAAAAATCACCTCAGCTGTACCATATTTGGTCAGGAGATGAGCTCAGAGGTGCAGCCACACCTGGAACCCTACCCCCACCCCAGCACCCCAGCAGCCAGTCAACCCCTGTGCTCTTCCTTCAGTCTGGAGACACAGAAGGAGATGGAGTGCCAAAGCACCTGGCCCACAGGAGCAGCGAGATGGATTTTCACATACCTTTTGCCTCCAGGAGTAGAAAGGCAGGAACTGGTACCTGCATGCTTGTTCCAACCTCAACCCACTGATGGCAGGCTGGTCCAGAGGCCATACCCGCTACACCCTGCCTGCACAGATCCTCTGCATACTCAGGGTGCTCACACCTCCCATCACAGCCTTCCTCCTGGCCTGTGGACTTCCTGTTTCCTGGGACCCAGGCCAGGCTCTGCTTAAGCAGTAACCCTCTTCCTCAGACTTGATGGTTCTATGAGGGTAGGAAACAAGAGGCCTGATGGGAAGGTGGGTGTAAGCTGAGGCTGCATTGCACAGCCCACATTCTAGTGGGTACAGACAGTGCTGCTTTCAGAGCCAGGGGGAATACAGGAACCTTCACCCACCAGGCAGAATGCACTTTCCACCTCTCTGTTTCAACCCAGGCCTACTGCAGCTGAGGCCGAGAATGGGAACTGGAGGCACAGAGCACAGCAAGGCTGGATGGCTGCTATGCGATCTAGCCTTTAGTTTATAGAGGGCCCGGAAAGGGAGAACAACTCATCTAGGGCCACACAGAATTTCTGACTAAGGATGCAGAGCTTGGGTTGTTGGCTAACAGGAAGCCATGTTAATGAGAACCTGAACAGTGTTGGGGACGGTATTTACAGTCCTCTTTTCTGTGGAGGGGATAGTAATGTCCCTAACTGCAGGCAATAAGTTAATGCCTATGATGTCGTCACTCAGCACACAGTAGGCACCAAATAAGTCATACCTTCTAAGACTCCAGAGGGAGCCAACAAACAGGACTAGCAGCTTCCTGGGCAAAGGAATAGAGAGAGAACAATGGCCTGGGATCCCCAAGGCTTGAGGTCAGGGGCCCTCACAAGAGGCCTGGATGTGATTTCTCAGACTTCTTGCCCTCAAGGTGCCATGCTTGGTGGACTGACTGGGAAGGCTGAAAACAAGGCTGACTCTGTCTTGCTGGGCTCCTCTGCCCTCTGTGACCACTTCTGGGTTTCCAGATGAACATGTTGGCTAGAAACAAGGGGTGGGGGAACCAGCAAGATGGCTCATCTTTGGGAAAGGCTTTTGCTGCTAAGCCTGAGGATCAATCCCCAGGAAAGACCTACATTGATACAAGGGGAGAAGTGATTCTCAAAAGCTGTTCTCTGACCTTCGTGTGTATTCCTCTTCTCAAATAAATAAATACAATGTAATTTTTAAGAAAAAATAAAAGGGGATGGGGCCTTCTGGACAGGAGCTATGGAACATGTTCACCTGAGATCACTATTTCCTCCATTTTCCTGGAGGTGGCTAGCTCTGGTTACTTACAGAAGGATTTGGGGAGGTTTGATGACTCAGGTGGTCATCAAGGCAACAGGCCTGGCCCAGGTGTTGGTTGGAGCTGGATTCTTGCATTCCAAGTCTGACAGGGATTCTAGTGCTGGGGATGGAGGTGTCCTTCTGGGTGTACCAATGCTGTGAATGTCTGAGGGCAGGAATGGCTGTGGCTCCATTAGAAAACTGAATCCTCACCTTTCAAGTCAAGCTTTCCAGGATTTCTCAGACTACCCTTTCCAACCTTGGCCACCCCACAGGCTCTGTGTGTGTGTGTGTGTGTGTGTGTGTTGTGTGTGTGTGTTCTTCTTGGAAATGTGCTGGGACCAGGCCATTCCAGCGGCCCTAGTGGTCTGGAAATGGTTTCATGCCACCCACTTTCCCCAGGGATATTCATCTGCCACCTGTGGGTGGGTAGGGGTAGTGGGGCAAGTTCCTGTGTGACAGGTCCGAGGACCGAGGCTGAGGAGCACTGCCCCACCCCCACCTCCATCCCGCACCCAATGGCAGCAGGAGGCAGAATTTGTCTGTGGGGGGGAGTAGTTTCCCGCACCCAGACACCTCCTGCCCCACGTACGTCCCTGTGGACCTGAACCGCAGTCTGCCCTGAGGAATTCCAGGCTGAGTTCACCGCTGCCAGACCCGTCAGAGCTTTGAGAATGAATTCAAAGCTAGCACTTTGCCTCCTTGTCTTAGTGGTGGAAGGAGTGATCTCTCTGGCCCTGAAGGAGTTCAAGCCGAGGTCAGAGCAGCCAGCCCTCCTAAGGATATTCTAAAATGGGGGTCTGAGGTGCGGGGGGAGCGCTCCCGCCTGCTCCCCCTGTTGGCCCGCGGTGCGCTATGATCACCGCCCAAGAGGTTCAGGAACCCGCGAGTCTGCGTGGCACGTCTGCGCTCCCATGCGGACCTCGTCAATCAAACTGCGGCCCTGGAGAAGCCAAGACTTCTTCCGCCCGCCCCAGGCCGGGAGGAAGACCCCCGCCCGGGCTGCCTGCCCGAGCCCGCCCCCAGCGGTGTCATTGTTCTCTGACGTCACGCAGCGGCCCCGCCCCTCTCCCCCCACTTTTCCTCCCCACCTCCGGTTCTCCCGGCTAGCCGCCAGGCAGCCTCCGACGACCCGGCAGTGCAGGGCTCCCCCCGCGGCCCGGCCAGGGCTGCGCCCCCTTGCGCTCTTCCCAACTTGCCTTTGTTATTCCAGCTCCCTTCCTCGCCTTGCCTCCAACACCGCGGCTGCCTGCAAAACGCGGAGCACGGAACAGTCGCCACACCTGGATTGCCTAGCGGGCTCCAGCCCAAGCCTCCCCCGCTTGCTCTGGAGGGGTGTGCGTGCGTGCGCGCGTGTCCAACCCAGACGCTTGTTATCCTTAGGACCAGAGTACTTCTAATCAGGAAGGGGGTTTGAGGAAGGGATGTGGAAGCGTAAGGGGAACATGTGTTTGTATGTGTTTGTGAGCGTGAGATGCAGTGCACGGGGGAATGCCTCGTGGTTTTGTTTTTTGTTTTTTTAAAGCATACCGGAGGTGATGTACAGCGATGTTAATGTGTACAAGTGTATGAATCCTAGTGTATGGGCATATCTAGGATGGAAAGTGTGTGTGCAAGTGTGTTGGAGGGGCAGTATGCGTGCTCTGCTGAGGGTAGGCGCAAACGTGTGTGCCGTTTGTGTAGGAGTTTCTGTGTGAGTGGCAATGGACATGAGCCAAAGGGAGTGCGTACTTGGATACTCTCGGGGGCTGGTCTGCGAGGGGAACCCCCGCGAGTGGGCGCACCTAACTGTGCTTCGTGAGTGCCCTCCGCCACCAGAGGAGTGGTGCCCAGCCCTGCGCTGGGAGCTGGGCTGGGTTCTTTCCTCCTCTGCAGCGCGAGAGCGCTCAGCTCGTGGCGCCCCAGGCGCTCCCAGCAAGGCACCTGGGCGTTCTTGTGTCTCTGAACTTCGAGTGGGGTGGGGACATATGGTTCGCTCTGCATCCCTCGCTCCTCCTCAGAGGTCAAAGGAGGCCCCCTTTAACCTCCTACGTCACCAGTGGTGGTGAAGGTTAGGTTCGTCTCACCCTGTCTCTGCCACACGGTTTTAGGAATAATCCCCAAGTCTCCGGGGAATCTTTGCACACCACTCGTTAGCAACTGGGTCGCCCCAATTCGGGTGGCTGACAGCACCTGCGGCCCCAGTGCACTCCCGTAGGGGACCAGCAGGAAGCGGGGTACGCCTCCGGGCAGTAATTTTGCTCCTACCAATGCGATCCCTTCCTAGGCACATTAGTCTCCCCACTCCAAACTTCTGGGATTGAGGGGGTGTTAAAGAGCAGCGAAAGGAGGCGAGAGGAGGGACCGAGAGTGAACCAGCAGCATAGGGTGTGGGGGTAGCGCAGAGCCTACCAGAGTCGGGAAGAGAAAAGCTTAGAGAGAGCAGAGACCTGGGAACAGGAAGAAAGGGAGGGAAAGAAGGAAAAGAAGAGCTAGAGAGGCGGAAAGGAAAGGGAGAGCGTAGCGAGCGCGCAGATGGAGAGCGAACCAAGGCAAGCAGAGCTGAGCGCTGGAGGCGCGGCGCTCCGCTCCCGCGGTGATTCCGTGCCTGCTTTTGCGGGAGGCCGGCGGCGCGGGGCCCTTTGGAAATAGAATAGCCAATGTAATCTGACACTTCAACTTGCTCGGCTCCGGGCGAGTTGATTCACTTACTCACCCCCTAACGCCGAGTTCCTTTTCACTGTCTGTGGACATTAAAAAAGCGAGCGGCGGCGGCGGGCGCCCGGGAGAGCGAGCGGCCGGGCGGGCCAGCAGTGATCGGGCCGCGGAGCAAGCGAGCAGCGCCGGCGCAGCGCAGTGACCCCAGCCCCGGCCGGCTAGGAGCCGGAGCGGGAGTCGGAGCCGAGCGGATCTCCTCACTCTCCCTGCGCTCCTCCCGGCTCCAGCCGGCCCTACCCGGCAGTGGCGGCGGCGCGTCCTCCAGCGGTGGCAGTGGTGCTCGCAGCGCCCGGTAAGTTTGGGGACAGAGCCAGGAGCCCGTTAGCACTGAGGCTTCCTCCCGCTCCCCGCAGATCGTCGGGGTGCGAGCGCCGGGTACTTACTAGGGCTTTCCGATTAGAGGCTTAGCTCCCGCCGGGCGAAAGGCGCCAGCCGTGCGGGCTCGGTGTGCTGCCCTGGCCGCCGGGGGTGGAGGTCCTGGCCACCAGCGAGCGCCGAGCTGCGTAGAGCGGCTTGGACTGAGCGCGAGGACCGAGGGAATCGTCGGGTATGCGGGGCGCCGGTGCGGTTTGTGGGCGCGCGGACTCGGTGCCCGCCTCCTGCCGGCGCACCTCCAGCGGTCGCTCCGAACGCTCAGGGTCTGGCCGGGATACGGATTCCGAGGAGGGAGGGAAGGACCCGAGAAGGACTGACTGAGTCTCCCTCGCCTCCTTTGGAAAGATGTGAAGTTGTGCTCCTGGGCGCGTAGGAGAACCGCTGGGGAGGCGCTGGATTCCAGGGTGGCCAGGGTTGGTGGTGTTAAGTTCTGCCTCCGAATTTCTATGGAGAACACACTTTAGTACATGGGTGATGGGGGCGCGGTTAAGTTGTTTTGCGGGGAGAATGGCCCAGGAAAACGCGGCGCGTGGCTGGAGCAGGGCACGCCGAGGGGAGTGTGTCTAGGCTTCCCGTTCGGGCTTCGGAAGCCGAAGGGGCTTTCAGGCCAACGCCTGGCTGGGGCTGCCCCAGCCAGGAGGCGAGCCCAAGGGGAAGATATGTCTGTGTGTGCGCGCGCGCGTTGCAAATACGAAAGTAATTTCCCCGTGTTCTTTCTTCCTTTCTGTCTCCGGCGGCGGTGGCCCCGGGGGAGTGGTAGGCTGGCTAGGGTAGAGGTTGAGGGGCCGGGCTGGAGCTCAAGCTGGGGTCTGGATGGTGGGAGCAAGCTCTGAAAGCTTGTTTCGCATTCCTGGTGTCGGATCTGGGGAGAAAACAGTGGGGAGCACGGCCTCGGTGTCGCGGTGCAGGCTGCGGGAGCGCGTCGCCCCCTGGCCGGGGACATCTGTCCAGGAAGCTGGCCAGGCGGGGAGAGGGCGCGGTGCAGAGGGCAGGCTCCCCGCCCTGGAGCGGTGGGGGCGCGGGCGAGGGGCGGCCGCCTTTCCCGGCCATTGTGCGCCAGCAGATTTTCACGGGAGACTGCCCCGAAGAAGCCGCGGGAGAAGGCCAGGAGCCGGCCACAGCCCCGGGTTTAAAAGACACTCCAGGAATGTAAACAACCCGGGCGGGAGGGCTAGCGGACTGGAGCGCGCCAGGACTGCGGGCCTGAGCCCCCCACCCTCCCCCGGGGACAGCCGATCGAAGCGGCCACTCTGCTCTTTCCTCTACCTGCCGCAAACTTTTCCTTCCTCTGTTTTACAGTTCCACCTTGTGCCTCCAGCCCCGAGCTGGGCTAGGGCCTTTCCCATAACCTGGGCTCAGGGAGCCTGGTATCCGGCACCCGACCCGGAGGCCAAGCGGCCAGATCCCTGCTTCGATGCCGGGAGCCTGGGAGACGTCTGCCCCGGGAGCTGCAGCTCCTTGGGCTGGCAGTGCTAAGAGTAACTGGGACTAGGAGCCTGCCCGCCTGGATTGCTTGCTCGTTCTCTCCCGCCCTCCTTCCCGCGGCTCCTTTCCCCCGCTCTCCCCCTTTCCCTTTCCCCTGACTGCTTTTCCAATGCCCTGACATGAGGGAGGAAGATTTAACTTGGCAGCCCAAACAAATGTTCTCTCTGAGATCTCCAAGAAGCTGGCTGGAGGCTGGGCTGGCGGGGTGAGTGCACCACTCGGCCAGCCTTTCCCTCCTCTCTGCACTGCCAGGGACATTTGGAGCCCCGTGGGTGGACAGCCCTGGGCATGAACAGTGGGGACCAACCCCCGGGATTTGAAAGGGCGGTCAGTGGGCTGCGCTTGTGGAAGCCCCTGCCTTGGCGCTACATAGAGAGCCATTGGCTCTAGCTGCCTTCTGGTACCAATGGTTTTCCGAAGGGTTTTCTTGAGCAACAGTTTGCCTCTGCTGCAACCGGGGAACTGGGCCTGGTAGACCAGAGGGTTAACTAGTGCAGTCTCCTCCCTCCCTCGTGGGTGTGAGGACAGGCTGGTTACACAGGGCAGGGCAGGAGGCCAGAGGCTGTTCCCAGAGGTGCCTGCTTTTGCTTATTGTGTTTTTGAAGGTACAGATAAAGGGATGGTGGCTGGGGCTGGAGAAACAGGCGACTTGGCTGCTGGTGAATTCCGACCTGCCTCGCTGTGCTTGTTCCGTGACTAGAGTGTGGAAGAGTTGCCTGTGAGCTATTTGGGAAGTTTAGATGAGGGAGCAAACCCATGGCCTTTTCTTATCCGGGCTGGGTTTTGAAGAGGTCCAAAGCAGGGGGAATTCCTGGCCCCTTGCTTGGGACCTCTGGCCGCTGAGCAGAGGCAGAGGGTTTGTGAACATCCCCGGGAGCCTTATGCTGACCTTTCCCTCTTGAAGAAGAGGGTGTCGAAACACCAGCATCAAACAAAAGGCACATTGAAAGCCCTATCTGCCAGTATCTGCCTAGGAGCGCGTGCGGCTTTGGGGCTAGGAATGCCTTTAGAGGGAGATGGTGTTTTCTTTTGGGTTTTATGATTTGGGTTGTTTTGTTTTTCCCCCAAAAGACAAAAGCATCACTGGCCCCAAGTCACACGGTTAGGAGACCTAGTTTTCTCCTATGAATCAGAAGTTTAGACTTGAGAACTTGGTGACTAGGGCTGGAGGAGGAGCTATAGACTTTCCAGGACTTGAGCTGCGGTTCTAAGACTTTCTGCGTACTGCTCCCAGGCTCATAGAGGGGACTGGACTTATGAAAAAACTTTGAATAAATAGCCTTGTCTGTGTAGAAATGGCTGCTGGCTTCTTTGTGGGGACAAAATGTTCTTTTTTTTTCCTCCTAAGGAAAAGTGTGTGTGTGGGGGGGGGGGTGAAATCCAGGGGCAAATAGAGACCTAGAAGCTGGAGTTTGGCTCCATCCCTCCTCTCCCACCCCCACCCCGTGTGTGTGTGTGTGTGTGTGTGTGTGTGTGTGTGTGTGTGTGTGTATGGCAACCCTACATTTTCATCCCTGGCCCCTGTTTAGATGACCCAACATGGCACAGGTTCACTCCTACCAGCAGATGGAAGGAAGGACCCAGTTCAGAAGAGCCAATCCCCCACCCACCCACCCACCCCACACCTCTGACTGATGGGGATGGATAAGGAAGGAGGGCACTTTGGAGGCTCTGTGTGTCCTCAGAGTCTGGGTACACGAGGGCCTACGTAGGAAGCTAGGATGCCTAGCTTCAGTTCCAGGTCTATGGAGGGTTTTTTCACCCAAAGTCTTGGGGTAAAATGTTGTAAGAAACCTGTGCAGCAGCAAGTTAATTTTGGGAAGCAATTGTGGACATGAAACCAGGGTGTAAGGCCTGCTGGACAGTGGCTGGGTCCCATACATTTTCATTCATAACTGCTCCCATAGGTCCTTGTCAGGCCCCTGCCTCTGTTGCATCTTTATAAGATTCCTTGGGTTTTGTGTAGACAACAAAGGCCGCTGCCCTAATTACCCCTGACCCTGACCCTTCCACTGCAATTTCTCCTAGTGACTGTTAGATCCTCTCAGCAGGACACAGTGGCCTCCACCCAGGCCCTCTCTTGGGGGAATCTTTGTCCTGAAGAGACCCTGAGGCTGGGGTTGTGACAGCCTGCCTGGGTGCATGGAGCCTGGCCTGGAAGTTCCAGCCATGAGTCTGAGGTTAGGCTCCCCCTCGGGAGGCAACACCCAGCAGCCCTACCACAGACACTAGCAGGAGGAGAGAAAAAGGTATCAGGAGGCTGTAGCTGCTGGCTGTGTAGACCGGGATGTTGATTCTGCTGAGCCTCAGTCTCCAGGTTTGTAAATGAGTTCAAGCCAGAACTCCTATCATCCCACATGGTTGCTGGGAGGATGAGGTGGATCCAAACATTTGAGTCTTCAGCCTGAAGGCTAGGTTGGATAGATAACAAAAGGGCCAGATTGAGGGTAAGGGATGCTGGAAACAGTTTTCAGAAGTGGCTGGAGAGATGGCTCAGAGGTTAAGAGCACCGACTGCTCTTCCAGAGGTCCTGAATTCAATTCCCAGCACCCACATGGTGGCTCACAACCATCTGTCATGAGGTCTGGTGTCCTCTTCTGTATACATAATAAATAAATAAGTCTTAAAGGGGATTTGGCTTTAAAAAAAAAAAAAAAAGAAGAAGAAGAAGTGGCTCCTCAGCCTTACTTATCTCCCTGACGGCTAGCTGTTCAGCCTCAGCTTGCATGCCTCCTGTGACAGGGTGCTCACCACTTCTGGGAAGCAAGCCTCTGTATTCACTGGGCAGCTGTGAGTTGCATGTCTTCTGGAAAGCCACTCACGCTGATCGATCCCGACTTTTGACTTAAGGTGCTAGGGCCTCCCTCAACTGTTTCCTTAATGATCATGAGGTCTCAGTCTTGTACCCAGGCTTTTAATGATCCATGTGCATGGTGGTGGGGAGCACTCTTCCCATGACTGTTTCCAGCCTTACTGAGAGCACAGAAGTTCAGGGAAGGGTCTGCCCAAGGGGTTTTCTTCTGCTGGCTCTTGGCCTCCTGACACATTCTTGAATTGGGTATGACCTGGGAAGGGTTGCATATGAGGGGAGGGGAGGGTCAGGAACCCAGAATTGACTCTTCATGTGTTTAATGATAGTCTACAGAGTAAAGACAGTGGCCAGTGAATCCCAGAACTATGCATGACACTCTTTAGGAGCTTTTGTCCAGCAAGGGCAGAAAGACCAGTCCAAATAAATAATTATCCACCAGCCTCTGGCTGCCTGCCATGTGCACATGAGAAAGGGTGTGGCCATAGCCCCTTTCCTTTGCCTGGCATGATCTATTTAGAATCACTTTTCAAATTTGTTGGGTCCCATTAACAACAGCGTCCGTCAGCTGCTATATGGAATTACTTCCATTTAGCAGAGAAGAAAACTAAAGCTCAGAGAGGCCAAGAGGCTGTGGCTAAGCCAGGACTCAGCTCCAGGCCTTACAGACCCCTACATCCCAGCGCATTGAGCAATAGCCCCAACTATGCTGGCACAGAAGCCTGTGTGGAGCTCAGGAGCGGAGCAGTTGTTTCCAGAAGGGTCACAGGTGGTCCTCTCTGCATCTGGCAATACACACCCCCAGCAGCTGTCTCCCCCCGCCTCTCTGTCTCTCGCCCTCGACCATCTAGAGCTGCATGAACCTCAGATGCTGCTGCCTGCCTAGGCATACATATGCAGCAGCTTCAGCTCTGCCCGGCCCTGGAGGAGGAAGCGAGATTGGCCCTGAGCTGCTCTGGTTCTATAGACACAGAGCATGACTCAAACTGCCCCTCCTCTGGCTGAGTCAGTCCCCTACACTATGTAGGGTGGCCGCCCAATGGGGCCCCTGGGTTCTTTCCTTCCCATGGGCACCAACCCCCTTTGCACCTCGTCATCTGGAGCCTAGTTGAGTGCCACCCTTTGACAAGACTTTGGCTGGTGGGGTCATGGGCAGTGGGTAACTGGGCAGGCTGAGATAGCACCTCCCCAGAAGTCTGACCTGGCCTGGCCAGGCACACCTGTGCAGGTAATGACTGTAGCCCTAAGGGCCAGGAGCTTGCCTCTCCCATTAGCCCCAGCTGCCAGGGTTACTACAGGGTTGTGCTGGGGGAGGCCTGGGTGCCTGAGCTAATTAGATTTCTTAGATTTCAACGCTCCCCTAATCCTGTTAGCCTGGCTGTAATTGTAACCACTTCAAGGTTTTTGGTGGTGGCAGGCTGTTGAGGACAGACATTGTGGAGACTCTGCTCTGCCCAGCCCTAACCCTACACAGCCGGTTGGGGATAGGGGCTGCCTTTCCAGAAGGTCTCTTGGGTGGGGTGGGGTGGGGGTTCTATATAGCATGTCTGTATCCCAAACTGTCGGAAAAGCTATGTCTCTCCTAGATCTCCTAGCTCAAATCCTTTTCAGAACTTGTGGGGAAACTGAGGCTGAAGCGTGACAGGGAATGGCAGAGGACTTCAGTAACTGGAGTGGCTTGTTCTTGGGAACTTCAGGACAGGTTTGGAATTCCCAGGAGCTAGGAACTTTCTTGAGACACCTGCCCCCAGAAGCAGGGTTTGGGAGGTCTTGCCCCCTTTTTGGTGGCTGCCCATGCTGCTTTCCTCTCGAGCACACATGCTCATCTCTGCCTGTCTCCCTCCTTTGCCCTCAAATATGAGGTAGTTTGATTCTTTTTTGCCCATCAGTCTTTCCCACATCCTTGCCAATTCTATGCCCACCAGGACATGGCCAGGCCGCTGACGGGGAAACAGTGTCAGAATGTAACTCTTGTGTGCTTTCAATGGCCCCTTGTCCAGACTTCTTTTTTAGTGTCTAGCCTGAGTGGAAACTGCACACAAGAAGGGATTCCTCTGTGGCCTGCAGAGCCCTTCTCTGCCTGGAGGCTCACCTTAGAATTCAGAAGGCTCACCCTGTATTCTTAGCTCTGGACCGCAGGAAGAAATGCCTGGAAGCTCCCTTCCTTCTACCTCAGAACCCACTTCTCTGGGCTTTCAACTCCTAAGCCTATAGAATTAGGGGGCTGCCTGTCTTTTTATAGCCCAGGAACCAGAACCTTAGAAAGCAGTGATTAGCCCCATTCAAGGTTAGCAGTGCATAGAGCTGCACCTGGACCAGAACCTGGACCCTGTCCGTTTGTAAGTTCATTAGACATTTACAGTGAGCCAGCCGTAGCTCTTTTTAGCTGGTCTTTACCTCAATAAAGGCTGTTTGTAACCTAGCTCAGGAGCCCAACTGAGAGAGAGTAGGGTGGCCTCTGACTTCATTTTAGGGATAGCCTTTGAACCTCTTGTCGTACACAAGCTTGAGTGTATGCATTTGTGTGTATGCATGTGTGTATATACATGCGTGTGTATGTTTCCATGTTGAGTGCAATGCTGACGTGTGAGAAGTCAAACTGTGTTCCTCTTGAGAGGGTCCAAGCTCTCACCAGCCAAGGCTTCCTCTCCCTCCCACCCGAGCCCCCACCCCCACGCATTTCATGCTGACTTTGAGCTTGTGTGGCTGTTGGATTGCTTGCCTGCTGTCCTTGCCTCTGTGGATAAGGAAGCAGAGTTGGAACCTGCTTGCTCCACCCTCAGAGAGTCACTTGTGTCGGGTCCAGGTGACAGCTGCTGGAGGAAAAAGGGACCCAGCTCAGGATGCAATTGTCTGGACCTTGCCCTGTCCCCAAGGCTCCTGCCCAATCTCCCACCCTGCTCCCTGGGTGGACCTTGACCTCAGCTCAGAACACCGGTTCAACAGCCAGCAAGCAGCAGGGCCAAGTGATAAGCAGAGCCAGGAGCTTTCCAGAACTTAACTTTCTTCTCCTGGTATTTGGAAGTCCAAGGAGTCCTTCCGGGGACTCTGTTTGCCCTTCTGGATGGCAGATGGGGAAAGCCCAAGAGGACAGGCCCCAGGTCAAAGGAGATGGCTTTTTCACAGCAGGGTGTCACAGCAAGGAAGCTGTGGAGGGGCTGTCCAGGTGGAGAGGATCAGTGTGTCACTGAGGTTGCTACTGTTAGCATACTGAAATCATTTACTGAAGCCTCCCCCCAATCTCTTCTACCACCCCTCTCTGTGTGTTTGTGTGTCTCTGTGTCTGTGTGTATGTGCGTGTCTGAATTTGTGTGTGTGCCTATGTTTGTGTGTCTGTCTGTCTGTGTGTGTCTGTGTGTCTGTATGTATGTGTGTCTGTGTGTGTGTGTGTCTGAGTCTGTGTGTGTGTGTCTGTCTGTCTGTCTGTATGTATGTAGGTGTGGTCTGTGTGTGGTGTGCGCGCGCGCGTGCGTGTGCGTGTGCTTGTGTGTGTGTGTGTGTGTGTGTGTGTGTGTGTGTGAAGCCAACCTCAGGTATTGCTCCTCAGGACAGCCATCTTGTATTTTGAGACAGGGTTTCTCACTGGGACCTTAGCTGATTAGGCTAAGCTAGCCGACCAGTGAGCCTCAGGGACCTTCTTGTCTATGCCCCCAAGCCCTGGGACTGTAAGAGTGCACCACTACACTTGGCTTTTGACGTGGGCACTAGAGACTGAACTAGGTCTTCTTCATGTTTGCTCGGCAAGAGCTTCAGCAACTGAGATGTCTATCTCCCCAGCCCTGTCTGTCTCAGGGTTTTTCTCTGGCTGCCCGGAGTCAGCTCTCAACTCCACCTTTTCAGTGTGACATCTCTGACCTTGGCCTCCACGTCTGTAAAAGAGTTATTCATGCTCTAATAATCACTAACACACTGCCCTCCCCATAGGTTAAGAAGCCAGAAGAGTGCTCAGTCCCTGGCATGTGGCAAGTACTTAAAGAAAGGTAGTCTTCGTCACTGTCATGCATGTCCTCCCTCCAGTGTACTGACTGCTCAAGGTCAAACTGACTGAGGACCAACGTGGGGCCTTCTGAAGTATGAGATGGGAGCCTGTCCTCTCATAGAGGCTCCTGGTAATAATCCGAGGGCATTTTAACTCTACTCACCAAGGAGGTTTGTTCCCCCCCCCCCCCAATGTTCTCAGTCATGTGGCTTCCTGTCTGAGAGCTTTGTTTTCCCTTCTGCAAACTGAGGGAGAAGATACCAAAAACTCCCCTTTTGGCCTCTGTCCATGTGATAAGTCTCAGGGTGGACCAGGCATCGATACCTGCTCAGCTCTGTGGAGGGCAGCTGTGAAGGAGGACAGAGAACCAGCCGAGCTTCAGTTTTCTTACCTACCAATTATGAACAGGGATGATATCATAGCATCTTGATGCTGGTTGTTGGGGTATCACAACCCCCACTCCTCCACTCCTGGGAAACCCTCAGTCCAGTTTTCTAGGAACTCTTACAGTAAAGAGCACTTGGCCTCATCCTGGTATTCCCCATCTTCTGGAGAGATGGCCCTGGAAGCAGTATCAGAAGGTTGCCCTAGCCCACAAAGCTGGTGTTCCTGGCCATGAGATAAATAGCTGGCCGTGTATTGAAGCCCATCCTGGCCACATTCTGGCCCAGTGTGTGACCTCTCTCTTTGCTGTCTTTCAAAGTCTGCCTCTCACCCAGCTTGACATTTTACTGGTGAGAAGACAGGCTGAAAGGAAGAGAAGGGACTTGACTAAGGTCCCTAGCAATAGAGTCTCCTGAGGCATATTACCTGGCCCAGGTATTGGGTGGTCCCAGGAGATGGAGGGTGAACAGTCATGGATATGGCCTTGTGGGGTTCCTGATGTGGGAAATGGTCTTGCTTCCTGCTATAGCAGATGTGCTTACTGTCTCTGGATTCAGTCCTTAGTTCTTTCAGGGGATTAGGTGGGGAGAAGTCCCCACCCCATATCTCTAGGAAGAAAGCAGAGCAGGTCAGGGCTGATGTTGGTCTTCTCTTCCTTGGGGTTGAGAGCCCTGACACTGCTGAGAAGGACATGCAACCCTCAGAAGAGCTGGCTGCCCTGATACTGTAAGGTGGCCTTTTCTAGAGGCAGGCTTTGTGTGCAGAGAGGCAGTTTGGGTAGGGCCTTGAGGAGGTTTGTGACCCCCCATCTGCCACTGTGGGTAACACATCATTTTCCTGGCTCACAGTCTTCATGTGACCTTCCTGACTTTGGGGAGTGGACAGGATGGCTGGGAGAGGAGGACGGGTGTTCATTGGCCATCAGTCTCCCACTCATCGAGCATGGGCCACTGAAGCCGTGCCTCGCTGTGCCTCAGCTCCTAGGAGAAGACCTGAAAGTTCAGGGTGAGTTTTACTTTTGTTTTGATGATGGGCTTGGAGCTATGAGCTCTTCTGCTGACCCCCTGCTGAAGGAGGGGGGGTGCTTCAGTGCCCCCCAACCCGCCTGAGCTGACTTCAATTTCCTGTCATTCCTTGTCAGCCTAGCTGGTCCCTTTATGGGGACCTTTCAGGCCTCAGAATTCTTGGGTTTGCTGTCTTGGATAGCTCCCCCTTTGCCTGCCCCTGCAGGCTCCACACATCTTTATTTCTGGTATTCCTAGGACTTTAGGATCCCAAGTCATCGGGCTACTTCAGGAGCCGCATCCTCTGATGCCTGTCTGATGTGACGACAATGGCAGATTGCAGGGACAGAGCAGGAAGAAAGTGGCTGGCATTTGCTGATCCTGTGCTGGAGGGTGGTTTTGTCTTTTGGACCGTCCCTGTCATACTCATTCACCACTAGAGGTGGAGGCCTGTCCTGGGAAGTGGCAGCAGTATGCATGTGAAAAGAGCCCACCTCCCCCACTGACACTTGGTTCAACCCAACTTGTCTCCCACCTCCACAGCCATCTGTCCAGCCATATCCTACCTACCCGAGCACTCTCAGGCTCCAAAGCCCAGGAAGAACTGGGTTTAGAATCAGAATCCCCCCTCCTACCCCTCCCCCAGCTGAGGACCAAGCCCAGGGCCTTGCTAAATCCCCAACCCTGGAATCAGAATTTTTGACATCGCTTCCTGCTGTGGCATCCCTTGTGGCTGTTGGGAACATTAGATGTGAGGCCCCACCCTTGTCAGGTGCTGTGCGGTGTCTCTGTGTCACACAGCATAGAGTATTATTACCACATGCATCAATCATAACAGCCCAGACCAGGCCAACCCCTCATTTAGCCACTGAGTGTAAACCCAGAGGGACAGGTCGCTAGTAGAGCTGGGACGGGAACCTAGGTAGCATGTGTTTGGCCCTTGCACTGTGCCCACAAAAGCCCTCGACTGGAGTGAGTGAGGTTCAGGGACAGGGCCCTCTATGGATGTTAACAGTAGTGCTGCTACCTTGGTTGGGGACTTCTGCGTTGCCTCACAGAGGCAAGGTCCTGTGCGTCTGCCTCTGCTCTCCGGAGCTGCAGGGTCTAGGGCATGCATCTAGGTATTTATTCACTCTGGTCTCTCGGGGGCTGCTAGTCCCTTGGTCATAGTCTGCTCATGGCCACCATCCTATAACAAGGTACTTCTCAGTGCATACGGGGCTGTTTTATTTTGCCAGGTGTCACTTGGAATAGTCAGGGCCCCAGAAACTGTTGCCCTGTGAGACTCCTTGCCACATGTCTGGCCTATCTGGCCACAAAATGTGGCTTTGTCGTAGACCACAGTTTGGATTTGTTGCTGTATTGTTAGGGGACATGACCCCTCCCAGAACCCACAGATCCAGAGATGGCTAGAGGGTGGCATTAGGAGAGAGCAAGGGACCCTGTCCACCTCACCCTCTGTCCCTTCTTTCCAGTTAGGGAACTGAGGCCCAGAGAGGGGAAAGCTAGCAAGATTCTGAGTGTTCCTACCCTAGCAGGCTGGCTTCCCCTCCCTTTGCCTCCATCCTTCACTCTCTGAGGCTGGCCTCATTCCTTCTGGACCAAGTGTACGCAGGATGAGCGAACACAGGCAGAGGAGCAGTCTCTGAGTGCTTCTTAAGGTGTCTTCACCACTCAGGCCAACCCTGCTTCCTGGGGAGGGTCAGGGAGCTTGGGCACTAGGGTGTGTGGTTCTCACGGGCCTGAGAGCTAGGCCGTGGCCTGTGTCTAGTCCCCAGTGCTCTTCCCAGGGAAGAGTGGGATCTGGAACCCTTCAGGGTTGTCACCTCTCCTGTTACAATACCTACTCTGTCACTGTGCCCCTTAAACCCTTGGGAGTGTGGGAAGTGTCGTGGGTACCTCGTCTACACTTCGAGTTTGGTCTCTGTCTTCCTTGTCAGCCAGTGTTCCACCCTCCATCCCATCTGCTTTCTGTACTGAGGACCAGTTCCCCCATGCCAGTCTCTCTTCCTTCTTTCCCCTTGTCTCCTGTAGTATCAAGGATTAAACCCAGGGCCTCCCCGATGCTAGGCAAGCACTCTACCCTTGAAGTCCCCTCCCCGACTTTTTTTGAGACTGGTTTCTGGCCTGGAACTCAATACGTAGCTGAGTATGACTTTGAATTTTTGGTCCTCCAGCTGCTACCTTCCAAGTGCTGAGACTATAGGCATGGACCATGACATGTGAATTATTCGGGTTGGAGGTCAAACCCAGAGTTTTGTGTATTAAGCTACATCCTAACCCCTACTATTTTCTTATTTGGAGACAAGATCTCACTCAGTTGACCATGCTGACCTTGAACTTACTCTACAGTACAGGTGGGCCTGGCACTTACCATCCTCCTGTCTCAGCCTCCAAGCAGCTGAGCCACCAGGCTTACACAGCACACCATGGTTTTCTAATGTGCAGTTACTTCAAGCCCTGAGCCTTGATATTTTCTCTAGCCTCGTCACTCAGTCTGGTGATGAATGAGCTCCTATTCATCCCTAAGAAGCCAATTCAAGAGCTGCCCTGCCGAGCTCTCCTTCCCCTGCATAGTATCAGATGCTGGGGAGCTCTCTTCTGAAGATTCTCCCTCTCCTCCCTCTACTCTCTTTCATAGTTGCTTACCATCATCCTAGGCTGGGGCTGGGATTGTACCTCCCTTCACACCCCCTCTTTCCGCCCATGTCCTCACAGGTTGGCCCAGGGCCGGCACAGAGGAGGTAACAAAAACATTTCAGTGTATTCCTGGAGCAGTAGCTGGTTACTATGGAAACAAGGAAGTGTTGCAACTTCCTGAACTTGAGGTTGGGGTCAGAGAAGGCAGTTCTGTCTTGGTTCCATGAGATGGACCCAGGATGACTGTCCTGGAGTTCTTCCTAACTCCAAGTTGCCTATGGCAGAAAGAAACTTTCCTGTCTCTAAGCCTCACTTTACCCTTCAGGAAGATGGAGACATTGGGATGTCTGGCTTGCTGCCTTAACTTACCAAATCCATCTTCCCATGTGACTAACAGTCCCTTTGCCTTCTTCAGGCCTCAGTTTCCCCACTTTGCTCATCTTTTTCCCTAATGAGGTACTCCATTCAATGTCTAGACCCAAGTCTCTGTAGGCTGGCCGCCCTTGACTGCATTAGGATTCCTGTGACTACTGCAGAGGCACAAAGAGGGAAGTCCCCAGGGCTGGGGTGGCAGAGGGTAGAGCACGGGGTGGGTGGGAGGGTTGTTGGCAAAGCAGGCCAGCTGACTCTGGTCTGAGCCAGCACAGGCCTTGGGTTACTTTCCCTCACCCTGAGAGTGGCCTAAGCCAGTGTAGGTCAGGGTGGCCCTTGCTGGATACTGCCAGCTTTGCCTTCTGGTGTCATGCTATGGAGACCCTGCCCTGCCCTCTGAGGTCTAATGTGTCCCAAATAGCCTCAGAGGATGTTCCCTGCCCACAGCAGTAGGTGGGCAGCGTGTTCTTTCTGTTTCCTTTCTCTCTGCCTCATTGCTTGGAGCCTCAAGTCAGCCAAGCTCCAGCTGCAGCCTGGCAGCTGCCTCCCCCGCAGCCCTGCAGCACAGGCAGGTGCATCTGAGCTCAGCCCTGTCCACACATGACAATGAAGCCAGGCCAAGAGTCAAGCAGCCTTGCCCAGATCCCACTGCCATGCATACCTGCCACCTGGCTAAGTAGGTAGCAGACTTTGACTACTCACACACGCTCTACCTCCTTTCGGCCTTTAGAGGTAGACCAACTTTCCCCCACAGGCCTGGGACCAGTAGGACCTGGAGGAAAAGGTTTCACATCCTCTCCAGATGAACTTGTTAATCTGTAAAATAGATGGGGAGTGAGGCCGAGGAGCCTGGTCACAATCAGTGAAACTGCCAGTGGCAGGCAGTCACAGGCTGGTAGCCTGGAGACTGCCGGGAATTTTGCAGGGGAACTCTGAGCCCAGGTGCTGTGGTGAATGTAGCTCAGTAGTAGAATGCTTCCCTAGCAGATCTGAGGCTCAGAGTTCCACTCCAGCACAAATGGAAGGGGAAGGGAGCAAGGGAGAGACTGAGCTAGGAAGGATGGGTGGAAGGAAGGAAGGAGCAAGCAATCCTGTTTTCTGTTTGGTTGGCTGGTTGGTTGGTTGGTTGGTTTTTTGAGACAGAGTTTCTCTGTGTAGCCTTGGCTGTCCTGGATCTCCCTTTGAAGACCAGGCTGGCCTACAACTTGAGATTGGCCTGTCTCTGTCTCCCGAGTGCTGGGATTAGTAAGTACTGCTTCCTCTGTGTCTGACGTAGGGACCAGCAGACATCTACAGATAGGTCTTTTCTCCCTGCTGTTGCCGGCTGTGGCTGTTGCCTCTGGGTAGAGGAACCTGGAAGAGGCTCTCGCCAGGGTCTACTGACCAGCTGCCCCCTCCTGCTACCTCTCAGATTCCTGATCTGCACAAGCCCTGTGCTCTCCCTCCATGGTGGGGCATTGAGTCCATGCCAGCGTCTGGGATGCTTCTGGAAGCCTGTTTGAGCCTTTGTTTGAGTAGGCAATCCTCACACTAGACCCCATTTCTCTCAGGTTTCATGTTGGCTCTCACTTCTAAGAGATTCTCTCTTTGTGGGTGAGTGTGGGTTTTTGCACTTGCATGTGGAGGCCAGAAGACCCTCTCAGATGTCATTCCTGCTCATCTCTCTCTCTCTCTCTTTTTTTTTTTTTTCAATTATTTATCATTAGTGAGTATACACATGTGCCTGATTGTGAGCATGTGTGGTGACCAGAAGGTCCAAGGACAACTTGATGGAGTCTGGGTTCTGGAACTGAACTCAGGTCTTGGACATAAAGCCTTTGCCTGCTGAGCCATCTTGATGGAGCCTTATTTTTTTGTTGAGCCAGGGTCTCTCACTGGTCTAGGCTGGCTGACCAGTGAGCCAGAGATCTACCTGCCTGTCTCCCCAGTAAGTGAACCAGCCTTACTTACTTATCTATCTATCTATCTATCTATCTATCTATCTATCTATCTATTTAACATGGGAGATTCTGGGGAATCCAACTCGAGTCCTAAGCTCTTAACCCACTGACCGTCTTGCCCGCCCTGGGGCTCTCACCTTTGTGCCCAGCCACAGAAGCCGGCAAGCCGGCTCTTCACGGTTTGGCAGTGAGAAGTGGAACCTCCTACTTCCCTGTTTGCTGAGGTCCCCTTGGGGGCCCCCAAGCGCTTTGCCTTCTTCCTGATTTGAGATCTACCCCCAGACAGTGCCTGGAGCAGAGAAGCCCTGAGTCAAGCTGGGTGTAGCTGCGAGTCATTGGAAGGAAGCCTTCCACCACCGCCATCCGGATGACTGCCGCATAGAAAACTCGGGTTCTCAGGGTGTGGGGGCCCTGACATGTTTACCCACTACCATTCTGCTTCTTAGGGTCTTTTTTTTTTTTTTGAAGCCCTGAGATTAGCCCTGATTTCCTTACCTTCGACTAGTATCTCGCTGACAAACTCTTGCTTTCTGTTTCCTGCTTGAGCATTCCCTTTATCTGCCTTGCTTGAGCGGCTACTTTTTCTCTTTTGAACCCCATATAAATGCACATCTCATTTTATTTAGATTTCTCACGCCAAAAAAAAAAAAAAAAGCAGGGAGGGTTAGTAAACTCTGCCCTGGTTGTTCTTTCTTTGGTAAGAGGTTTGTTGTCCTTTTGTTTGGTTTGGGTTTTTATCTCCGGGTCTGGGATTTTATCTGCTGTTTCTGCCCATGAGCGCTGGACCTCCAGCCCTTCTCATTGTCTGCTCCCTGGCAGTGTGTCTCCTAGGAGGCCTATGTGCCTTAGTGTGTGTGGCTCACTGCACAAGTTGCTCCCTGCAGATTACATGTGTATTAAATCGCATGCTGGAAAATGGTGGTAAAGTGTTTGGGGGGAGGGAAGTCTTGGTTGCCGTTTGCATAAAGTCACTGTGGACTCAGACTAGGGTTGTCACCTCCTCCTTGCTCGGCTGTAACCTGGAAGCCATCTGGATAGCACCACTGCAACCCTAAGACTGGGTGTCTGTCCCAGGAGCCTTTCTTGTGAAATAACACAGGGAGCTCCGGACTCGACCTTCAGATTTCCAAAGCCCTCTCCGGTAAACTCTATGTAATCCCTCACTGTCCTCTCTCTAAATAAAAGCAATCCAACCATCGGCACCTGCCCTCTCAGCTAACTCTCCTCTGTGCTTTCCCATACCACAGTTCGGTTTTCAGGGCGTCCTGTTAGCTGGCCCTAGCCCTGCTTTCACATGTATGGACTTTATGCATTCTGTCCCTTCTGCTCTGTCGCCTGGGGAACTCCTAGGCATCCTGCAAAGCCTCCTCAAGCCTCAGACTGTCCAAGTGCACCGGCCAGGTCGCGTGGACAGTCTGCCCTTGTCCTCCTTCCTTAGGCAATGCTTGCTGACTTCTGTGGCAGCCTGTGTCATCAGGATGGCCACCGCTTTCAGCTCCAACTCGCCAACACCCTGCACCACGTCTGGCATCTAGCAAGCATTCCAGAACGCTCTCTGCACAGTGAATAATAAGTGACGCCACCTTTTACACAGTGCTGGTGGGTTTTGTGGTTTGGAACACACGTCTTCACATTCAGGAGGAATGAACCACCTCAGTGCTGGGATCACAGCTGGGCCCGTGAGCCTGGCCCAACCCCACTGGTCAACCTTCACCTTCCCGGTTGGAGCAGAGGGTCAGTGAGCACCTCCAGGGCAAGGCTGTTTTGTGCGAGGTGGCCAGGTCTGTAGACACCAGTACTTCAGTTGTCCCTGCCTTGCTGTCTGCCCTGGTTTTGCTGGCTTGGAAAACTGTCTCCATTTTAGCAGCCTGGCCAGGCTGAAGAGCCTCTTGGGCAAGACCCTGGGCAGATCTGGAGCCTGGGCCTCACAGGCAGCCTACACACCAGGCAAATCTATGGCAAATGGCCCTGGCTTGCCAGCTCTGGGGAGGGCAGAGGGAGGGCCACCTTCTGTCGGGTAAACATGGTGTCCAGGCCTGCCTGGGCACGTTCCTGGCTCTGTCGGTTAAAGACACAGGACAACATTTTATTTCAACAAACCTGGAGTTGCTGGGTGGCGATGAGAAGTGACAGGTAGGGACATGAGGTAATCTATAACCCTTGCTGGCCTCAGCCCTGCAGTCTTCCCAGATGAGGGCACAGGCCACAGGAGTTTGTATGTGTGTGGGGGTGGGGGGTGGGCATGTCCCCAGGCCAGGCTCTGACTGTGGTCCCTTCCATCACTGCCCTCTTTTCTCTACTGGCTGCTTCTGGGCCCTGTGGGTAGGGGTGAGGGTGAGGTGGTGGGTAGGCTTTGAGCTGCTTGTGGGTTAAGTCAGGTCTGACTCCAGAGCCACCTCTGCATTCCCGCTGCAGACCCACGAGTCCATCCTTACCCAAGATGTCTCCCTGTTCCCTGGGACACCCACTGGGCTCCAGGCAGTCTGTTGGGCTTGTTTCTGGAGTGGCAGCCTCTGTAATGGGAGCTCTCATCCACTTACTAGATTTAGAAGTAGAGCTCAGCACCATGTTCTGGATCTTTCTCTTGACATGAGGCCTTCTGCTGACTGTGTGTGTGTGTGTGTGTGTGTGTGTGTGTGTGTGTGTGTGTGTGCAAGTGCACACATACCACAGTTTGTGTGTTGTGTATAGAGGTCAGAGGATAACTTTTAGGAATCAGTTCTTTCTTCTACTAGACTCAGTACCCTGTCTATGCCTACTGAGGTGTTTCTCTGGCTTGACTCTTTGTTTTGATCTGTCTGTTGGTGTGTCTGAGTAACATTCTGGGCATAGTGACCAGCGTTGCCCGAATGGAGAGCCCTGAGCATTGCCTGGGCTGTTTGCCCTGGGGAGATAGATGGAAGGGTCGTTTGCCTCTTGGGAGAGCTTCTGTGGTCCATGACAGAGGCAGAACTATTCCAGGCATTCTGTTCTCATCCACTGGAGCTCAACGGTCCTGCTCCATAGCCCTTGACCCCTGTGTGAACAGATTCTGAGACACCTGTGGGGACAGAGAGCAGGGCTGCCACTCTGGCTCACTTGCCTTCTCTTCTTCTGAGGTGTAGGGCTAATGTGGCATCCTTGGCTTGTGGCATAGCAAGCAGTGGACCCTCCTGAGGGTCCTGAAAGCTGGGAGATTCCCTGGGATCACTCCGTTAAACCCCATAGGAGGCAGGTAGAAACTGGAAGTCCTGGGTCCTGCCAGACATGGAGAGGTTTGTGCTGTGTGTGCCTACACTCAGTTATGTCAGCATGATGCCTTCCGTCATAGACTAGCTTGGAAGGCTTGCAGCTCAATACCTGGAGGGTGGGCACTCTGCTCCAAGCCCCAGCTACACCTGGGACTGAGGGCCAGTCCCTGCCTTTTTCTCTCTGTTCCACTCCTCACTCTTAGGCCACCACTCTTTCCTCTCATGTCCCCTTGCCCATGTGGGCTCTCCAAAGCTCCTGGTTTTCTGAAAGGAGGGGACAGGTTGCAAAGATCCGGGAAGAGCTAGAGTATAATTTTATTTCTGTGGTTTTCCTTTCAAGCTGTCACGGTAAATCTATTTTACTTGTCACTTTGTAAGTCATTATGCAGAATTAAACCTTTTACTGGCTTTTAAGGCTTCTGCAGCCATGGATAGCCCACTCTACCCCATGCTGCCTGCTTCTTCCTCCTGTCTGTCTGAGGAACCTCAAATGCTCCAGGCAAGCCCTATGGCTATTTGCTTCAGGAACGGTCAGTTAGGTTGTACATGGGACCTGGGACACAGTGTGCCATCGCTCAGTTAGCTACCTCATCTCACAACTGGGAAAACATGCTGGGAATTAGGGGCTCACCATCATTTCCAGTGCCCCTGAAGTGGTGGGTCAGTGGAAACTCTGAGAGCCAGGAAGTGTGGGATGCTGAGATGGAGAGGCTGTCCCCAGCACCCAGGCAGACTGGGGCATCTGCTGGGGCTGTGGTATGAGTGCTCCAGACCAATGGGTAGTCTACTTTGGAATGGGAGAGATGCTAGGGGCTAGAGAAAGCCCTGCTGTCCCCTTCTGGGGGCAGGGGTGGGTGGTGGGGGGTAGATGGGTGTTGTACACTAGGCCTGGAAAGTACACTGGGGTACAGCTGGAGATGGGAACATGGTCAAAGACACCACTCTGGCATGTAGGATGCCATTTATTTATCCTCCAGAAGTCTGTGCTCTGCTCCAGAGGAGCTCTTTAGCGTGAGCACAATGGGACCATTGGCGGAGCGTGCTGAGAGCCGCGCAGAAGGACCAGGCTGCTGGGGTCCCCGCCAGCAGAGTGCATCTCTCACAGCCAGCCCATCTGGGGAGGCCCACAGTAAAACAGAAGGCACAGACTACCAGCCCCATGGGCTGCCACCGCAGCAGGGGTAGATGAGGCTTCTGGGTGCTGCCTAGGTCAGGGACCCTGGTATCTATCGCCCCTGGCCAGCCATCCAGCCTTCTGCTTTGCCTCATCCATAGGGATAGATGGGCTTGCTGGGGGCCAAGTCTTCCTGAGCAGTCTGTGCCTGATGATGTCTCTGGTCAGTCTCCCCAAACTGTACCCCAACTTGGGGGGGCAGCATGTGCCCAGTTTTTATTTTTTTTGTCTTGAACCCTGACATAGTGTCACACCCTTGAGATCCCATGGGGAAACTCCTACTGGCTCACCCATGTGCATTCCTCTCACCACCATCACCTTCTGGAATTGTCTGCTGTCTCCCTTAGCACGAGGCCATCAGGGCATAGCTAGAGCAATGGACCTTGAGTGGAGGAGCATGGGCAAATGCATCCCGGAGACCTTGACCTTCTGTTGCATGGTTTAAATGGGATGGTGAACCTTGGCTACTGGGCAGAACCGAGAAGATAAATACTCAGAGCTCCAGAGGTTAATAGTGAAGAAGTTCAGAGGAGCGAGAAGGACATGGGCCAGAGTGGTCAGGGAGGGCCACCTGGAGGAAGGGACATTTAAGGGAAGCTTTAAAAATGGAGTGACTCTGGCTGGAGCAAGGCAAGGTGGGGGAAGAAAGGTACCTGTTGGGTGGGAGGGCATGAAGGAAGGGAAGAGGGGAGACATGTGGGGTCTTCAGGCAGTTTGGCCAATGCCTGTGTGTGGACTTTCAGGGAGTAGCTGTGAAGTCTCCAGGAATGGTCAGCACCATTTAAGGGAAGGCAGGTAGCAGGTAGGAGTAAGGTGTTGCCTGGAGGCCCCAACAGGGGGCACAGGGGCTGATTTTAGGAGATTAATGTGGTATCGGGGAGCCACCAAGGCTGGAGGAGGAGACTGAGCCTTGTTAATTAAACCGATGAGTCCCTCGGGTGTCTGCAGAACCAACTAGCAGCCCCGTGCTGGGTGGGAGAATTGTCAGGGATGGAGCTAGGGAATGACCCCTCCACTTGAAGTGGAGGAGGGTTTTGTGAGTCTGATCTGGTGTCTGTGGAGGGAGGTAAGGAGTCAGGAGAGGGAAGACATCCCTGTGAGTCAACATTGATATGCTTATCTGTCTGGAAAGCTGACCTCTGTTGGCATGGCCATCTCATGGCTGCCAGCTTCCCTTGGTCCCTTCTATGAACAAGTCCATGTCGACAGATCCGGCTCCAGGCAAGTGTTGCCACAGCTAGGAGACCATGTTTCAAAGGTTAAGGAGTGTCTTTCTGTGGGCAGGGCTCCAGTCACCCTGCATGCACATTGTCATGGTAGCCTTGCAACTCTCGATCCAGAGCCTTGCAGCCTCAGACCAGAGGTCCTGGCGTGCTCTTTGTGGTCTCTGGTGACTTCTAGGCCATATTTGCTTGTGTCTGCTGTGCAGTTCTGGGAGGCTAGCCCATTAGCACCCTTACCCGATCTCCAACTAGCCTGACAAAAGGCACATACCCCTGCTTGCTGTATTGCTGGGTCTAGACTTCCAGTGCAGAGGCTTCCCAGGTAGCTTGTCCTCTAAGATAGGACTTGAGGTAGTTTTTTTGTTTGTTTGTTTGCTGGTTTGTTGTTTTTAGAATAAATTTTGTTTTTCTTGATAGGGGGAACAAGAGAGTCCAGGAAACAGCACCCTCAAAAACATGAGATTATAACACTGGCCATTAAGGGGCTGCATTGCCAGCCAGGGAGGAGACTGGCTCCTTGGTGTTCATGAACAGTGGCAGAAACTAAGACCCAAAGAGTGGATGGGATCATTCTGCAGCCACCCAGGAAGAGGGCAAATGGGGGAGGAGGTTCAGGCCCTAGTCAATGGTGACAGTTGTTTGTCTGTCTTAGCCACCACCACCACAAACAGTACACTTGCTAGGTTCTCTGCACGGTACCACACAATTTCTGTGATTATCTCATTTAATTCTCCAGGGAACCGTAAAGAAACAACTGTCGTATCTTGTGTTTGACACACAGGCTTAATGATGTGATGTCGTGAGGTGATCACAGCTGCAAAGTGAGACCATGTCCGTAGCAGGATTTGAATGCAGATCTGGGCATCAGAAGCCTCTCTTCTTTGTGCCCTCTCTGGCCCCTGCCCTGGTCCTGCTTCCTAGGCAAGCAGTGGGAAGGCCTCTTCCTCTTTCTAGACGTGGGAGTGAGGACTTTCTGTATTTAAGAGATAAAGAGCACTTTCTGGATGATTTTTATCAGCTCAAGCAAGCCTGTTTGACTTACAGGAAGAAGGCCGCTCCATTGCATTTGGAGAGAGAAAGGCAGTGGTGAGCACTGGGTAGACTTATAAATAAACCGTCTGCCGAGGGCATTGTCTGTCCCCAGCCGGACAATGAAGGACTCATATTGACACCACAGCCTGTTATTCACGTCAAAGCTGCCCTTTGGACAGAAAGACCTGCTTGAGTAAGAGAGGGCCACCGAGATGCCAAGGAACCCTTCCTCCGACTGGCTTCCCCAGACCTGCTGGGTGAGTCCAGCTGCGGCTGGGGCTGGGCCTATTTCCTGAGGCCGCAGCCTGGTGCCCTAGGCATGCAAGGAGTGAGCAAGGTGTATACAGCCGGCCTGTGCTGGTACTAACCTGAGCTGTGAGGGCTGGAACTAGGCAGCTTCTGCCCTTTTTGCAGCTTTGTGGGGGCACCTGAGCTGGGTCCCAGGAGTCTAAAGTCCCCAGTTGCCCAAATGGTTACCATTCGCCAGAGAAGGCAGACAGAACCCAATCTTCCACCACCACTCTCAGGCTCTTCTCGTTTTGGTGCCTCCTATTCTTGGCTGAGAAGCTATGTTGGCTCCCTACTTCCCAGGCTCTTTTGAAAATGGAAGCCCACAGTAGCTGCGTCGGGTGGCCTGGCCCTGCCAACTGAGTGGGTGATTTGTTACAAGTCCAGCAACTTCCTGGGCTTCAGTGTCCTCTTTAGTAAGTGTCTGGGCTGGGAAATCATTCAGTCAGTAAAACACTTGTTGCATGAGCACCGGCATCCAAGTGAAGAGCCAGGTGTGGTGGAATAGTGCTTGTAATCTTAGCACTGGGGAGGCAGAGACGGGAGACCCCTGGAGCTTGGTGGCCAGCCAGGTTAGCCTAATTCTTGAGTCCCAGGTTGCACACACACACACACACACACACACACACACACACACACAGAGAGAGAGAGAGAGAGAGAGAGAGAGAGAGAGAGAGAGAGAGAGACACGGAGGGAGGGAGGGAGGGAGGGAGGGAGGGAGGGAGGGAGGGAGATCATGCTTGCTGAATGCTGGTAAGAAGCCTGGGGACCTATACACATGTGCACTCACACCCATTCGCACACATGCACTTGCTCAGGCAGAAAGTGACTAGGTTGAATGCTGATGAGGGGTCCAGGACCCTCAGGGCACAAGGCTCAGGGTTCTGCACCTCTCTGGATTCACATGCACTTCTCACCTGCAGGGTCTCAGGCAGTTGGCATGCTCATTTCATGGGGACACTGGAGTTGTTAGGGGGATGAAATACAATAATGTATGCTTAGTGCTCAGTGTTGAGCCAGTCCCATGGTGAATGCTCGTAAATAAATTATGTCAGTAATACTTATTTCAGGGGAAAACTCTGTTTTCAAGTCAGAACACTATCTATTAAGTCAAATGTTCCCCTGATTTAATTCCTGCTAGCACCAAATAACAATAATAACCATAGTACCCATAGTTTGGAGACTGTCCCAAGAGGTCCACCAGAGCTGTGCCTCTGAGCTTGCTTCCTGATCTGTGCCCTTATGCAGAGACAACCCTGGGTATCTGCCTGGCCTATCCTGGCCTGGCTGGCTGCCTGGGCCTTCCTGCTGCCCAGCTGCTCTACAGGGTAGCTACAGGTGCTTTTGTCTTTCTGACCCTCTGCTGAATGCAGACAGTAGCTTTACCTGCTGCCCTGATTGGTCTCACTCTCTGGACCTGTATTTCTCTGGCCGACGCAACCATGGCCATGAAGAGGATGCCTCGTGCATCTCTTCACCCAGAGATGCCATGGGCTTCTGTACCCCAGAAGTGCAGTGAGCCTTCCTTGCGCAGAGACCAGTTCTCATTGGCCCCAGCTATTCTGGGGTCTCTCCCTGGGTCCCCAGATCTCACCCCTCATGGTCAACTTGAAGCATCTATAGATGACAGTATCAAAGCTGCCCTAAGTATGCACTGCTCACAGATAGCTAGGGACTCATCCTTCCTGTTGAGGAACCCCAAAGTTCCTAGAGATGGCTGAGACCATAGGTCTCTGACACCTACCAGGTAGGTGATTGGCATAACTTAGTACTGTTCTGTGTTTTGCTTAATTGATGGGACCAGAATTTGAGCCTAGCTCCCAAACTCAAGTCCTCACCTGCCTACTGGTCCTGCTGTCCAGAATGTTCCTAAAGGAATGGTCAGGAGGAGAGGGAGGGGACACAGCTTCTGACCACTGGGAGAAGCAATTCTGCTCTGAAACAACATGTTTCTGCAGAATTTCTTTATCCTAAACCATTGCATTCAGGAATGGGCAGGAATGGGGTCTGCTGAGGCCGAGTCTCTGCTAGGCACTGAGGACAAGATGGTGACCCCAGAGTTAAGATTCCTGTCTGTGGGGAGCCTGAGAGAAAGCACTGGTAAACAAGCCAATTATCTACATCTTTAGTAATCACAGTGAGTGCCAAGGAAGAAACAAGTGCTAGATGGGAAATTCTGGGAGGTGGGGTGCAGGGGTCTGATCAAGCTATGTGATAATGAGGGTGGGGAGTAACGTGTGGGGAAAGTCTGAGTGGTTGAAAGGAGACCTGTGTGGCTGGGGACAGTGGCCAAAGGACAAAGTAACTGAATAAAATGAACACCTTGTACGTTGTCTTCTGTCCCATTTGTCCCTGGAGAGCCAGCAGTCTGGCTCAGCCTGTCACATACATGCGTCCAGTTGGGGCTGGGGCCCACAGATGGTGATGAGGTCTACACGGGACCAGCTTCCTGCCCCAGCCAAGGGGCACATACAGATGACATCACTGTCTGTTTATGCTTCCTGAAGGCCACCTCTGCCTTTGAGGCATGAATGGGAGGACTGACCTTGGCCCTTGATCCCTTGTCCTGGTGAATACCACCTGCCATGCCTGAGCACCTTCAGCTGTCACCGAGGGAGGGGGAGGCCTAGCGTTCATTCTTTGTGTAAGTTTGGGTTCTCCTGCCTGGGGTCACCTGGCCCTGCACCTTGGTTTATTGGCTTTGGTCCTTGTTCAGACCGGTGTAGGGAACTGCCTCAAATGAAATGTGGAGAACTGGGGATGATAATGAAATCAACTGGACTGTTTCCCCAGTAATTCTAGAGACTGATGCATCATTAATGTTGGTAATACAGTGCCTGTCAGCTCACAAACTTCTCAATAAATGTGCAGCTGGCAAGCTCTGATAGAAATTGGAGGCAAGCAGAGAATGAGATTTGGGGCCTTTGATATATGGGGTGTCAGTGGCACTGTGAAGTTTTTATCAATTTCTGTCACTTTGGGCTTTTGTGCACACTACCTATGTGGTCTGCATGGCCCCTCTCATGGGCTGCTTGGCTGCTGACTGTGCCCTCACATTAATGTGAGGGAGAGGAGTTGTTGCAGGGGGCCCTCCACATCCTCCTGAGTCTTTACCCTGGGGCCTGTTACTCAGAGCTGCTCAGACCAACCCAGACATGGCAGCACCAGAGGCCTCTGGACTGGTCTCATGGATCACTCAATCACCATGTCAGTTTTGGGTGAGACTCTGTCGAAAGCAATAGTTCTCAATCTCTGGGTCCTGACCTTTTCACAGGAGTTGCCTTAGACCATTGGGAAACACAGACATTATATTACAACTTATAACAGTAGCAAGTTACAGTTATGTAGTAGCAACAAAATGATTTTATGGTTGGGTTAAAGGGTTGCAGCGTTATGAAGGTTGAGAACCACTGGCCTAGAGGGACTTAGGTTCCCAGGTGGAAGCCTGGGTGTGAGCTTAGGGGTGTGGGGATCAGAGCTAGAGTGGAAGTGTATGGGTGGATGAGAAGTAAGGCACGTTAGGTAGGAGAAGCTGTGTGGACCCAGGCTCCGAACTGCAGGCAAACCCTGAGATTTATGGCAGTGAGGAAATGGACCAGGCTAGCCCTGGATGTGTGGGCAAAGGGACAGTAGACTTTCAGATGCAGCATAATGTGGTGGTTGGTATGTGCATGCTGGAGCCAGGCTGCTGGGTCCCAGATCCCAGCTCTTGTGTTTGCCAGCTGGTGCCTCGGTTTTTTCCTTTTGATAGAAACACCCCATACTTCGAAGGCTCCTGTGACTGATCACGGATGAAATTTGTAGGATATCCAAGCCCATCCGTCGGTCAGACATGGAGCTGGGATTTGAGCTCATGTGACCTTCAAAGCCTGGAGGCTTCAGGATGCTGCAGAGGCTGAGGCTGGGACTGAAGTAGTGCTAGGGTGGCTAGGAGAACACCACACGCATGCACACACATACACAAGAATGAGGTCTCAGCCCCCTTCGGAGCTCCACCTCCGGAGGCCAACATCACCAGCAGGGGGGTTAATTATGAGAGGAGAGCATGAGAGGGTTCAGCGTCTCAAGAAAGCTGGAGAAATTTTGAGACCAGCGACTAGAATGTGGCCACATAAGGAATTTGCTGGGGCTCCTGGAGTTTAGGCGGAGATGGTGGTGATTCCAGGCAGATGGACTAGAAGCCAAACAGAGCAGGGCAGGGGCTTGAATCTTCCTGCCATGTCCTGTGCAAGAATTAGGGACAGGCCTCAAGAGGCCCAGTGTCTGGAAACCAGAATGTAAGGATTCTTGAGTTGTAGGGAGAACTGGAGCCAGGAGGTCCCTCTGCCACAACCATAGTGTCACTGACCTGCTGAGACCTGACATGGGGGTGTAGGAGTTCATTGTGCTGGTGCTGGGAGACCAGTGCTCCTGGGGGCCTTCTGTAAGAGGGAGGAACCTCTAGCCACTCTGAACATGGTGCTCTTGGGCCTCTCCAGGCTGCCTGTGAGGTGCTTCTCCCTCCCCAGTCTCTGTGGAACACAGGAGATGCCTCTGGATGCTCAACCTGTGCTTGCTCTCCCAGGAGGGCAGGGTGCGAGGTCTTGGGAATCTCAGGAAGAAGGGTCTTGAGAGGGCCATGGAAGACAGAGGTTCTCCACTGTGCCCTAGCAGGGGACCTCTGTAATCAGCCTGGAACCCTTGCTTGTTTCCATACCACAGTTCTAGGGAGACTCTTCTCCAAGGCCTTTGTGCCCTTAGTTTGGAGTATCCCTTCACCTCAAAACACCTGCTCCTGTTCTGTGGAATGGGAGCATCGTAGGGGTCAGTGGCTTCCTCTCACTCTCAAGGAGCAAGTCCTGGGAATAGCTGGAGCAGCCCACTGATTTGATCCTATCACAGTTGGCCCTAACTGTTGCTGTGACAATAGGTATCAGGCCCTGAAGGAGTGGCCCAGACCAGGAGCTCAGAGACTCACTGAGGACAAGACAAGTCAGGAGCTTCCCACAACATGAGTGTCTAATGAGCCCTGCCAAGGGAGCAGAGGCTGCAAGTCAACTTGTTAGGAAAGGGCAATCAGGGAGGGCTTCCCAGAGGAGGAGGAGACAGGCCTTTGCATGACATCCTGAATGATGTCCTGTTTCTAGCAGAGAGGGGCGAGAGAGGACATCAGCTCTGCATCCACATAACTAACTCGGGCCTTCTTATGCATCATGGAGGCCTTGAACAGCAACCATGCCTCAGAGGACTCAGGTAGGAGTGATGCCCCAGACCCTATGCACTACAGAGCAGTTGTGGCTGCCAGTGGGCTATTCTTACAGGCCCCAGAGCCCTGCTGTGGTCCAGGAGGGACGTCGAGTCTGAGACCCATCACACTGATTCCTAGGGCTTATGGACCAGATGCTGAGCCCCTCTCAGCACAGCTGGACAGGTACCTTGGAAGCCAGGTGGAGAGCTTCAGGTCAGAGGAGCACAGAGCCTCTGCCTCCAGAGCATCCTAAGAGGACAGGATGCCCTGGAAGGAAAGAGCTGACTGTGTTATGGAAGACTCTTGAGGGAGTGAGTCTTGGAGGGGACTGTGGGGGTACACTCGGCTGGGGCCAAGAGAGAGGAGAAGCAAGCTCTTCCTTTGAGAGTGATTCAGCACAGGCTCGCACACACCTTCCTGAGCAGCCCTATGCAGTTGTGTAGAGGAGGGCAAGGGCTCAGCAGCCCAAGGGAGCCACTCCACTATACGTCTAATGGAGAGGGGTATGCGGTGCAGGCAGAGAGCTGAGCTCACTCTGATGGCAAAGTGGGAGGGAAGGGTGATTCCCAGGCCAGAAAGTGAGGGAGGACATGGGAGGCACCAGGAAGAGCAGGCTGAGGGACAGACACGAGGGGAGGTGTTGACTGAGGGGTACACTCTCAAGCAGGGAGTCAGCCAGGCCTCCCAGGCAGAGGTTGAAGGGCCTGGTTTCTTTGTCTGGACCTACTGTGCTCTGTGTGCCCTTGGATGTTTCTGAGAAGGTCAGTGCCTGTGTGACAGTGACCCATCTGTGTGTTTTTACATGGTGTAGCCAGATTCATGGACCTGCAGGTCAGAGACCAGGCCAGCCATGCATGGATTCTCTCTAGACAGGGTCCAACACCTGCCCCTTGGATGTTAAAGTCCAGGGTAAACCAGGTCAAGGAAGGAGGAAGGCACAGGGTCAGGTGACAGCTGTTCTGGCAGGTGTGCCATCATCTGGCGTGAAGATGGCTGTGGGGCTGAGGGGTGGCCTCATTTCTCACCTCGCTCCCTGGTGCCAACACCTACATGGTGCTATGGGGTGCTAGCCCTCCGTGCTGAGCATTCCCTGTCAGGAACAGGTGTCCATTCCTCACTGGCAGTTGGTACCGTGAATGAAATAACTAAGGACCAGAGAAGGCGAGTGACCTGCCCTAGCGACACAGTAAACAGACCTTCCATCTGCCTCCCAGAGTCCCATGCCACCATGATCCTGGAGGCTTTGGGATAAACTGGTTGGGCCAGGATCTGGCCAACTCCTCTGTCCCTCAAAACACACATGCAGGGCCATGTGCCTACTCAGTGCGTCTTTACCCCACCTTAAAAACAGAGGCAGCCACCAACCCAGAAGGCCTAGCCAAAGTTTGGCTTGGACCAACCCTCCTGGGATGGCAGTAAAGTCCCTGAGCTCGCTGACTGAGAGGCAGAGTCCCAGCTCTGCAAGCATAAACATAGCTATTTTTAGCCCTCACAGGGCTGTGAGCGCAGCAATGTGACCTGAATTTGGCTCAGCCCCTCATCCTGCCCCACCCCGGGACAGCAGACCTCTCCTGCCCCTGACACTCCCCATCAGCTCAAGGCAGCTCTGGGAGTTACTGAGCATGTTCAGGAAGGGTACTGGGCTGGCTCAGACAGGGGTCCTTGAAAGGATGGCCAGGATCCAGTCAGGCATATCCTCCATGCGGAGGTTAGCTTGGCTAACAGGATGTGGTAGGCAGAGAGATGTGGCATTAGAGTCTCAAAGGAGATGTAGAAGCCATTTATGTCTTGTGTTTTTTTTTTTGTTTGTTTTTTGTTGTTGTTTTTTTTTTTCCTGTGGTGCTGGGTACCCCTCTGGTCTGGCTGGGCCTCAGGAAGCCTGGGCTCTGCCTCTGTCTCACAGACTCCCAGGCAGTCATGGCTGCTCTCAGTTCTCAGCATCATCATCTAGGGAGTGGGGGAGTTTGTGGATGTTCACTCACTTTTTCTTTCAGCAAACCCTGAGCTGCCATTTTGTGCCAGCCACTGGCCATGCCCACAGAGGCCAGCCTGACTAGGTGCCCACCCTCCTGGGCTGTTGTTATTGGGCAGAGATGGGTGGGACCATGGAAGGCAGAATAAATACACACAGAAGGAATCAGCTTTGGGGGCATGCAATATAGGAATGGCAGCATTGAGTGTTATTACAGAAGGCCATGTGTTTTAGGTAAGGGCACCCGTGGAAGGACCTCTTGGGACACTACAGATCTGGTCACAGTGTGGTCAGAGAATTGGAGAGAAAAAGACATGTGCAAACGCCCTGGGGCAGGAATTCATTTAGGGTCTGAGGTACTGACGGAGTGGACAGCAATGGAGAGGAGTCTGTAAAACAAGGTAAACAAGGACCAGAAGCACACAGGGTAAAGGCAGCAAATAGGAAGAGTTTAGTGCAGGGAAGAGGACAGAGTGAGCCTGAGAGCCAGAGAAGAGAGGCTGCCCTCCTGCCAGCAACGGAGGTGAGCAAATAATATGCCTGTCTACAAGGAAGCAAGTACCTTGGCTGAAGGCAGCCTCAGTGTCAAGGTCGATTGCTTAGTTTATGGGTCTGACCTATGGGTGTTAGACCCTGGGCTCCCGTGGGGTGGACATCGGTTGATCCAGAAGGAACCGTGAAGAAGGAGGATAAACTGGCTGAGGGCAAGCAGACCGTGAAAGGGCAGTGTCATGGTGGATGCACTGGTTTGCTGTGTCTGTTGACATCCAAGAGAGTGGTTTTATGGGTCCAATCAAACCCAATGCTAGCAGGCCCCACTACCTGGGGCACTCTGCCAACCTCCTGGGGCGGTGTGGGCAGGAATGTCTTGGGCTTTGTTTTAGTGTATCTGGGACCACGGCTCTCTGAAGCTTGGCTTGTAGGTTGTCTGGCCTGGGTGGAGCTGTGTGCAGTGGGTGGGGTCTGCAGCCTGGGTACAGAGGGGTTAGAAACCCCACCTGGAAGAATAGATTTGGCATTGCTCAGCAGGTGCGTGCCTTGGGCATGGAACACTGTTCCCTTTCTCCTGTCCCTGGGCCCTGGGGGCCACTGCTGTTCCGTGTTCTCAGCTAGGAACTTCTGATTGTGACATAGCAGCTGCCTCTGGTGTGCCCACTGGGATTCGAAGCCAGAAGGGACAGCAACATGTGTGGGGATTTTCACAGCAGACTCAGTTTCCCTGTGCTGTGTGCTGGCCAGCATGGGGATCCTAGACATGTCCCTTTCCTTCCTAAGCCTTGGCATTTCTGCCTGAGACTCTGGAACACAGTGGAGAGCCTCAGGGCTTTGAGACTGGAAAGGTCATTTTGTAACTCAGGCCAGTAGGTTGAGCCTGGTGGAGCTGGAGGGAGCTGGTTAGTATGGGATAGAGCAGGGAGGGCTGTGACAATTCCTTATTGCAAAAGCCCCTGTACAGGCTTTTGCCTTGTTGACACTGACACCTTACTGTGGGCATAGGCATTATGGAGGTCACTGAACTGCAAGCCATCAGCGAGTACCTGATGTTAGTCCGGCCTCATCTGCCTTTCCTCAATTCTACATTGCAACTAGAATCCTAATTTGGGGAGAGGGCTCCTCTACTGTTGTGGTTCCCGAGAGAGCCATAATCCCAGCCAGTGACTCCTTCCGAACCTAACAAGGAGGCTGTGAGCCTCACTGAACCTTATGGTAGCTTTGAGGACTCTCTGTGCCTGTGTGTATCTCCTGCAGCATGTGTGTGTTTGCTGGTCTGGGTTTGTGCTGTGGTAGAAAGTGAGGAAAAGAGCAGATGTTACATCCAGTTGTCACCAAACTGTTCTTGAAATGCTATAAATATTTTCTAAAAGATAAACTTCCCAGGCTGATGCGTTAGTACCTGCTCAGAAGCTAATTCCTGAAAATTAAGACAAACAACCTCTAAAATCATAGCTGTTAACCTCAGGTGTAAAAACTGTTAGCACAGCCATGGGTCAGGGTGACACCACTCTGCCTAAGTGACTGTGTAGCAGAGACGAGGAACCTTGGCTTACTCAGAAGGCGTCGATAAGCAGACTCAGCTACTCACTGCTGTGCCACTTCAAGTCTGTGAGTCCTTGTCTTTGAGCCTCCTTGCTTGTCAGCAGGGTGCTGTTCATGGCCACCCCTCAGATCCCGTGAACCTTGTTGAGATGACCTCAAGCTCCTAAAAGGTTGACAGAGATGGCTGCGCTGTATTCACTGTTGTACTAATCAGAACCAAGGAGTCCTGTCTGTCCCCAGACGACTCTGCTCTTAGCCTGTGTCACCTTCCAACAACCAAAACACTTACATGCTGCTGTTTTCTTCTAGCATTGCTGGGCTGCTGGGGGCTGCAGCTTGTGGTAAGCAATAGCCCCATAGTACCATCATTCATGAACCTGCTCTCATCTTTAACTTGTATTCATGGTGGTTAAAGCTAATTTCGTATTAAGATGGTGCTGTGAACTTTTTAGAAATGTATTTAAGCAAAAGTTGTGAGTTGACTTCACCTAGAATATTCTGAGGACATCCGTGAGGAGAGCAGGAGCAATAACAATGTGCAGGAGGAGAACTGGGATGTCTTTTGGGATGCCCTTCCTCTGAGGGCTCATGGAGTTGTCTTAGGACTGTGGCTAGAGAAGGGAAGCACAGATCCTGGTGGCCTATCACTGCCCCACCAAACACACAGAGAAATCCCATGCCCAGGACCCAGGCAGAGAGAAGCTGCTATACTTCTACAGCGTTTGGGCCAAGAGTCTGGAAGGGTCTGATGACATCTCCGGTTCACACCCACTGTGTTTCCCCTAAAGATCTCAAACTGGGGTCCCAAGCTTGCATCTGCCAGCTGATATCTCCCAGGCCAGAACCAAGACTAGGCCTCTCTTAAGTTGGCTGTGATTTATCTCAGTGGAATGTGATTGTCACTGTCACTTTGTGTTAGTTCCTGTCGAGGAATGATAGCCCAGAGTGCCATGTAGGATGATAATTCTAAGGCCACATTGGAACTCTGTAAGAGAGCCCAGGGATTGATTGGTAATGCCTACCCATAGGTGTGGGAAAGGAGCTCGGGGACACTTGTGCTATCATTCGTCACCCAGGATCTTGTGGCTGGAGCCCGTTGCCACTCTAGAGATGAACAGGGGGATTAGCTAGCCAGTAATAGAACCTACAAGCAAGCTCCCATTAGGACTCAGCAGTCCTCGGGGGCCAGCCCTTGGCTAGATATACTTTGCATGTTCATGAGGCTCCTCCAGGGCATCCCTGGTTTCAGATCCCTGAACAGTGTTCTTTGTGACTTCACCAGCATTTGAACTGTGGTTCGGGGAGCCCAACTGCCTTTCTGTCCTTCCCAGAGCCTCTGACGTCACCTTTGCCTTCATGCCTGCAATGGGAGGGCAGACCCATTCATCCCCATTTATCAGCTGAAGAAACAAGGCCCAGGCTTGGCAAGGAGCTTGCTTGAGATCACACAAAGGGGGCATGCAGAAACCTGGCCTGAACTCATGACACTCATCTCCTGACCACTTCCCCATCCACTCACACTGATAACTCAGAAGACGGTGGTTCAATCCCCAGTACCCCTTTCCAGCCCCACAAATGGGTGCTTAGCCTTGAGTGGCTCATGGTGGCCTTCAAGTCTCTGTGGCCTGGAAAGTGAGATCTCTGTGACCAAACAACCTAGTGCGCTACTGCCTACTTCCTTCCCCTGGGTTTCTTGATCCATCAGATGGGTTATCAGTAGCACACGAGCTGTTGTGTAAGTCCTCAGTTCATGGTGTGTATACATTCAAGGTAGGGTCTGGAGGCCCCTGTGTCATCCATTTGCCTGTGATTCAGAATGGCAGAGTGCTCAGCAGGAGCAGCTCGTGGTCTGGCCAATGGGCAGCCACATGAGCACTCAGAGTGCATTCATGTTTGCAGCAGGGACAGAGAGCCTGGGCCCACAGGACAGAAGGATGGTGGCTGCACCCACTGTCCCACTCTGGGGAGGTAGGTGTGTCAGAAAGGCTCATGCTGTGCAGGGAGACAACTTGGAGCAGGGCTGGGGGTAGGGACTAGCGAGGAGGGCATCAGGCAGAGGTGTAAAATGTTGTAGGCAGAGAATCTATTACAGGGCTGACCCAGTCTTGCACCTCACAGCATCCGAGGCATCTTCAGATAAAGCTAGGCAGCAGGGCAAACCTGAAAAGAGGTGGAGCCTCGCAAGCTTTTCCCTGGGGGCAGGCTCAGAGAATCCTTCCCCGAGGCCAAGCTTCAGGGACTGTCTGGTATTCACTGTCTGATGAACAGGTCCCCATCGTCTGTCTGTCTGCCTGCCTGCCTGTCTGCCTTCCTGGCTGTCTCTGCTCTCCTCATCTGTCTGAGCAGCACCCACAGCTCCTCCCCAGTGCTCTGTCACCATGCATCCACTTTCAGGCTGGTGGTGACACCAGCGGCCCATTCAGAGACCTATTCATTCTGCTGCCGCTGGGGCAGGCACAGGGCCCGGTTTTAATCATATGTGCTCTACCACGAGCTACAGATGGCTGTATTATTAATAGTCATAATTAATCAGCATCCACGAGATCTTTTCCCCAGCAGCAGATCCTCAGCTTGAGCAGCCCCGGAGGCCCTGAGCCCATCCCCACTTTACAGATGGGAAGTGATGTGGGCCAAGGGAGGGGACTCCCCCTGGGTGTAACTGACAGTGGATCCATGCTTAAATGCCTGGTCTGGTGACAACCCACAGTGTTCCTGTTGAGGAATAGACTGTCCCGTCTCCCCTCCCCCATCCTCCTGTGCCCATAGGATACTAGTCACTGGTAGAAGCTGTCGGTGCTAGGCCTGGAGGCCAGTGCCCAAGCTGTGAACGTGCTTCAAGGCTTGGCTGAACAAGGAGTGAGAAAGGTTAAAGCCAGGAGGGCCTGGCAGCGAGCAGGGCAAAGGGGGGGGGGGTCCTAGCTCGGGTGCAGGTCGGGGGAGGGGCAGTCATGGAGTGAGGGATGCCAAATGCCAGCATCCTCCCTCTTTTCTCCAAGTCTGGCCGCGGTGATTTAAACGGCTGCGGCAAGTGGCTTCCTGATTTATGGGGCTGCTGTGAGCATCCCAACTATGCAGCACAGCAGGGACAAGGGCTCCTTAGCCAGTCCTGTAGATGGCTGCCTTCCTTGTGCTCTCTTTGCTTGTTTCCCTGTTCTGGCCACCTCCAGAATGACTACTGTGCATGAGGGTGTACACATGTGTCCTGACCTGTGTCTGGGAACCACGTGCTGTGTGCATCAGGGTCTGTTCCCATCCTTGCTCTTGGTTCAAGCACAAATGAGCATGGTGTGCCATACACATCTACCTGCCAGCATTCAGAGCCGTACCTGGTCTTGTGGGGTGGATGTCTGCTTATCAGCCTGTGTGCATGCCTGTGTTTGACACACAGTGATCAATAGTGATCATCAGGAATGTTAATGGGGTATGTCTGTATATACACACACATGTGCATTCACCCACTGACTTACTTTGCGCTTTCCACCCTAACAAGCCCGTGTGTAAGAAGACGTGGGATAGGTAAGGAGAACATGTATGCGTGCGTGTGTGCGTGTGTATGTGTGTGCGTGTGTGTGTGTGTGCGTGTGTGTGTGTGTGTGTGTGTACACACACAAAATACTCAGTGTGTTCCAGGTACCTGACCTGATCATAGGTTCTTGAATAAGGCTTTCTGCCCTTAACATCAGGAAAGAGTGGCCATGCCAGGAACTCTTCAGGCAGTAGGGAGATAGCTTCATTTGTCCTTGGAGCCTTTTCCTATCTTTGTCCCACACCCCTACCCTCACCTCAGATCACCATACAGTCTCTGCTTCTCCCCCACCATGTCCACCAGCTGTGAGCCAGGCCATCGGAAGAGTACTGTGTCATGGAAGCCCATGCCCAAAGCATCAACCCAGGTTCTGTCAGGAGCATGTGGCTGTGGGCAGTTCCTTCTACCTCTCCATCCTGTGTTTTCCTGTTTGCTAGTGGCTTCCAGGGCGGCCATTTTGGAATTAAGTTCAGCTGGAGGGTGCTAGCTAGATTACTGGGTAATTTAGGCTCCTTCCCAGTCAGGCTGGGGGGGGGGGAGGTGCGTGTTCTCCATCATGGTAATAATGACCTTCACTGGCTGCCTCCACGAGCCTTTCACTCTGTTCTGTTTGTAGTGCTAGAGATGGAGCCCAGGGCCCCATCATGCAAAGCAAGCACTCTTGCTTGAAACAGAATCTTAATAATATGCCTAGACTGACCTCAGACTTGAAATCCTCCTGCCCCAGCCTCCTGAGTGCTAGGATTACAGTCTTGAACCAGCATGCCCAACTTCATGGGACCATTTTGAGGACCAGATGAACAAAGGGCTCTGAGAGGAAGGCGGGATGATGGGTGAGATAAAGCCCACAGCACTTGTCAAAGCTCTGGGCTTGAGCAATGAGGAGTGCAAGGCCATTAGTGACTGATAGAGGTCAGGACCCAAATTCTCAAACAGCTACTCTGACCTGGAATCTCAGACAGCGACTTTCTCTTTAGCTCCATCCAAGTCTCTGTGGAACTTGGAGTCTGCCTTTCATGATGCTGTAGTTTATCTCATTCTCCATGCAGCAGAGGAAGGATAAGGGAGATGCATGGTCACATACAGTGAATGCACACGGTAGTGGCTCCCATCACCCTACTTAGTAGCCTGTCACTGCACAGGTGGCCCTGAATCTGGAAAGCCAGGCAGGTGCATGGTGAATGGCATTGCACCAGGGTAGGATGCCTATTTGTGAGGTTCTGTCTATGCTTCTAGACTTATTGTCTGCTAGAATCAACTATGTGGCATCCAGGCCTTTGTAGGGTGCCACACTGAGTAGTGAGGCCATTGTTTCTGGTCTTTGCTAGCTACAAGGGAACTGGCATTTGGCACCACCCAGCTCCTCTATGCTAGACCTGAGGTCACCTTGATCTACTGCCTTTGGTCCACAAGGCCCTGTAAAGAAGCCTGAGGATGAGGGGGATACAGATCACATTCCACCTGAACCTGGTGAGAGCTGCCGGCCTTGTACCAACCCAGAAAACCGCCAGCCCTGGATTTAGAGCTGTGGGGTTCAAACAGAACCCTGTGTCTGGTGGGTCCCTGGGAGCGCCAGCTTCCTGGCAGCTGCTGGGTGCAGAGAAGTAGACAGAGTCGCTAGCAGAAATGAGTCCCGGCCACCCAGGACACCCTCACAGATAGACTTCACAGAGACATATGCAGGGCTGCAGGGATTTGGAGGGTCATGGGGCTTAGATAGAAGGCAGACTAAAGTGCATCCAGACCTCGACGGACAGAAAGGATTCGGCTAGCTTGAGAGAGCAGTGTGACAGCGGGCATGGGTGTGAGGACAGAAATTTGGAGTGGCTCTGGAGGAAAGGCGAATCCTCTTCCCTCAGACATCAGGGCCACTCTGGCTCAAATGGTCTTGTCTCTCGGTGAACAGAGGCCACGGGGTAAAGCAGATGGCTAGTGGGGGCGGGGGCAGGGGTGCCTTCAGGCCTGAGCCAAGTGAAGCCAAGTGGCCCACATAGGCCAGAGTCGAAGACCTTGGCACAAGCATTTGAGCTCTCCACTTGAAAGTTAATGATTCATTTGTGGCCAATTTCTGTGGGCATTTGCCTGGAAATTCCCAAGCCTGCCCCTTCCTTGGGCTTGGGAACTCTAAGAATACAGTCTCATTATATTTGGCTGAGAGCATCTCACCCTCTCTCTGTGGAATGGCTTTTAAACTTGTCATCAGACCTATGCAGGTTTTCCATTAGGAAGAACTGGTTCTGGGTGGTAGACTGGGAACTGGGGTGGGTGGGTTTGAGTGTAGTAAAGTTAGAGATTCACTCTGACCCTGTGTGCCAAGTGCTGATGAAAAGAACCCTGTTTGTATTCATGAAGTCCCCCATTTAGCTCAGAACAGATGTGACCAGAATTCAGTCTGGGATAATGCATATAGTGTGCAACAGCTATAAGTAGAGAGAGCAGAATTTGATGGGTAGAGAAAGAACTGTCATATGCCAAGGCCCTGGGGCATGACAGCCCAGGGTGGTCAAATCATTGTAGTGTGAGTAGGTTACAGAGACTTCTGTGAACACACCAACAAGTGAAGACCGGGAAGGCTGGAGAGTTTGACCGTCACAAGCGCTAGTCACAAGCGCTAGTCATGCGAAGTCAGAGCTGGAGCCAGGTGTGTTTGTTTTGGATTATGGAGTCATTTGCCCATTTGGGTCTTGGTTTTGCTAGCCAGCAGAACTTTCTCCATAGCCTGCTCCCAAAGCTCCGCCAAGGGCCCTGCACCTGTACGAAGCCTGTATTAGAGAGAAGCCGCCATGAGTAACAACAACCCAGCTGAGTGATGACAAGAATACACAGGAGCCCTGAGACATTGGCAGGAGCACACGTCGGGGAGGGACTGAAGCACGATGTCACTCTGAGCCTGGTGACAAATAAAGCAGTGTTGGTTGGGGTCAACTCCCAGAATTCCATGTCCCCGGCAGGCTATAGCCAGCTACCCTGGAGGCTCACCCTTGTCTCATGGGAGCCATGTGGCTTTTCCCATCCTGAATTTTTCTGTCCCTGTTTGTACAGGTAGAACCCAAGAGGGGACAGTTGATAGCAGAGCAAAGGCTAGATTCAGGGTCCTACCTCTGCATTAGCTTGATGTACCCATACTCCTACTCCATAGGCCCCTTCAGCCTGAAGGATGTTTCCTGAATCCCAGGCCGCTTCTCCTAAGCAGCTGAGAAAGGGACCCTTTGACTTTGCAGACTGAAATTCTTCTGGCAATGCCTTGACAGTCCCTGGTGTGATGGTAAACATCTACTCTCCGTAAAATGTCTCCCCGAGACAGCAGCTTGTTCTGATGAGGGTGTGATCCACACTTGGCAGGGCCTCTGCCACAACTGACACCCTGAAAAACATTCAGAAAGACCAATGTGTGCTGGGCATGGCTGGAGGAGCTGGACAGGGTCAGTCAGAGCAGCCCAGCTGGGCCTGGGATCCTCACATGGCCTCTGGCTGTAGCTGGTCCCTACGCTGTGAGGTGGGGCAGTATCAGGTGTCTCTTGGCTCCCACAACCCTGGTGTCTGGGTCCTTGACACGGTTAGGCAGCAGTGGAGATCCTGTCTCCCAAGGGTAGCATTGCCAGGCCTGTCTGTGGCTGAACACTTGGACCTACAGCCCCAGGGTCTGCGTCACACTGGCTTAGGTGTCCTGAATCAGAGCCAGGAAATGGATCTGCCGTACCAATGTGGTGGGGATACTGGCCGGGCAGCTGGGGTGAACCTCAAGCTACGGCCTGGGTATACTGAGGGTGCTAGCCTCCTACCTATTAGGCCTGCTGCTCCATGTGCCCCACCTCCCATCCTACCTAGCCAGAAGCTGCCACAAAAGCAGACCAGGCAATGTTCAGCCTTTACCTAGGCTATCTCCTGAGTGCCATTCCTGTCTTCCCCCGTCTAAGAATTTCCCCAGGAATTACTTCAGTGAACTTCCTCGGCAGTCTCCTCCAGCCGCAAAGATCCCTCTTCTCTGCATCACCTCCCCATGGAGCCCCGGTTCTGTATCCATCATTGTGTAGCATACAGTCCCACTTTCTGGCCATGGGGTCTCTCCCACCACTGTTAGCCCCCGAGGGCCTTGGGGCTTGTTTATTTGTGCATCCTGCAGGCCTGATATATAGTAGGTGCCCAATAAAAGCAGGCTGGATTTAATTAAGAGGCTCCTGAAGGTGGTGCTGGAATCTCCCTTTGTTAATAATGTCAGGAAGAGCAGAGGGTTTCACATTTGCAAGCCCAAAGCCTCACCCTCACCACATACCCCTACCCAACGTGACTGCTGGGGCTGGGGCTGGGGCCAACCTCCTGCTGGCCTCTCTCCAGCCACTGCCTTCCTTGCTGGCAGAAGCCAGCTCCCCGGGCTGCCTGGGTGATCACTCCAGAAAACACCCCAGTGGAAACTGCATGAATGATTGATAAGGGCTGAGAGCTGTTTAATATTTTCCTCCTGTTTAATGGCTATCAATAATTTAATACGCTCTCTGTATGTTTTTAAGAAATAGCACCCATTTTGCCGTCTCCGGTTTAGCGGGCTAAATGATTTAAGTGTTGGACGTGTGCTCAAAGGATGGAGGTGGAGCGAGTCAGAAATCTGGTGTCTGGAGGGGGTGGTAATGAGGGCTACCACAGCGTCTTGGCCTGTGTGTGTGTGTGTGTGTGTGTGTGTGTGTGTGTGTATGTGTGTGTGTATGGGGGGGGGCGTTGGTTAAAAGGGCGAGTGCCTTTCTGCTAAGAGCAAGATAATTGTTTTTCTGGAGCCTCAGTGGGGCAGCAGTGAAACAGCTGTTGCTCCCCAACTCTGTCCCATGCTAAGCTTGTGGCAGCTCTGGGGGCTCAGGGGCTAGGAAGGAGCTGGGTCAGTACTACCACTGTGAGATGAACCCCCACCCCCTGTCTTATTCCTTCCCCACTCCTGAAGCTTCTAAATCGTTGTTAATATGTTCAGGCCACTGCCCAGGAGGGCTGGTATCTTCCAGATGGGTTTGAGGAGATGGAGAGGGATATTCAAAGGACCTGGAAGGTCACCTGCTAGTGTCCCTCATCTTTCCAGATGCCGAGGATCACCTGGGAGATCTGATTAACTATTTAAATTTCTGGGCTGTCTTCCAGACCCACATTCTCTCCAGGGAGAAGGCAAGAAGACACTGTGGGCGCAGCAATCATCTGAGCGATTTGGTCCTCAGGGGAGTCTGAGAAATCGAAGTCCAGCTTGCTTCTGATGTACCTGTGACTTCATGGGTCCCTCCCCCTGCTTGCATACCACCATGTACAGCTGCTTTTCCAACTGCTCTTGTGATAGCTGTCTTCTCCCAGATAGGATAGACCTCCTCCCCAGGTACCTGGTGGCCCTCCCTCACCCAGCCTGGGCACGCTTCTCTGCTCTGTAGGGGCTTCCTTTCTTAGCAAAGGGTATCTGAGACTGGCAGTAGGTGCTGCGGCCTGTGTGGAATGAGGTGGCTGCATCAGACTGCTGTTAGCAGGATCTAGTGCTGGCACAGTGGGGACAGAAAAAGACCTGAGACCCACAATCAACTTGGCCTCTTGGGGCTCAGGCCTTTCCCTGAAGAGGGGAAAAGGGACCATCTGAGACGGTTAAATTAGCCTATCTTTCATGTGGGTGGTGGGCTGTGGGGCTAGTGACCACACACACACACACACACACACACACACACACACACACACACACACATTTAGAAGAGAGCTGGAATGGATGAAGCCCACAGAGGATTGTCTGTGTGCAGGCCCTAGCTGAGACCGTGTGCTGGTTACCCGTGGCAGAGTCGGGAGGCTGTTGTGCAGGCTAGGTCCGAAGCGCCGAAGTGTCCTTGTCTGTCCCCCATGCCTCTTCCTTTGCTCTTCAAGGCTCTTGTGGTCTTATTTTAGTAGGTAATTATGGGGGAATGATACACGTTTATGGTGTCATCTACAACAGAGAACTCTGTAAGCCTTCCCACCGTGGAACCTTCTTTGCATCCCCAAGTCCAGCCTCACCTTTCACTCTTTCCTGGAGATGAAGATGATGGTGAAGGAATGTTGCCTTGTTTGATGCTGGCCTATGATCTGTGTCACCAGGAAACTCATCACTGTAGGACCCCAGGGTCTCTTCCCTGAGCGATGACTGGCCTCTGCTGGAAGAGCCTTCAGAATCAGAAGAAAAAGACTCAATCCTGCCTGAGATAGGCTCTGTCCCCTCCCACCCAGAACTGTGTGCGTATGGGCCCAGAAAAGGATGGGAGGGAGGTCAAGGAAGACTTCCTGGAGGAGGCATTGCCTGGCATGGTGGGAAGGGGTAGGGCATCCCAGGTGCAGAGGTGGGGCAGCAGGGCAGTTCAGGGAGGGAGGGGCTGGACCTGTCACTCAGGCCAAGGCTTCAAGATTTGTTTGGTTTCAGCTGCTATTGAAGTGTTACAACTACTTAGAAAAGCGCCTGACACCGAGGAACCACACTGATGAGCCAGTGTGTGCATTGCTGTAGAAATGGACTGGCTAGGTGGTGGGATAGCCCACCGGACTGCTCCACACCCTACTCCAAAATGGCAATACTAGTGTGTGTTCCACCAGCAGTGATTAGGGTCCAGAAGGAGCTTTAGAAAGGCTTGATGGGTGCCTTTGCACTTGACCCCTGTGGGGATACTGCAAGAAACTCCCTGTGCTGCCCTCCCTGAGTCTCGTGTCTCCAGGCTGAAGGAAGAAGGACTAGCAGGCTGGGCAGTTTGGCCTGAGAAAGCCTTCTTCCCTGTGGCACCCTTTCCAGCCCTAGGGACTTCTCGTCTTCCAGAGCTCATCCCCAACAGTCAGTTGTCTGGAGACACAGTGGAGAGGAGTCTGTCAAAGCAGGCTTCATACCTGAGTCTGCCAGCAATGGGTAAAGCTAGGAGACATGATATACTTCTGACCTTGCCCCTCTCACTTACTAAGGAATCCTGGGAAGAGTGGGTCCCTATAAGGGCCTCAGTGTCCTCATTTGTAGAACAATAGAGAATTTCTCTCTCTCTCTCTCTCTCTCTCTCTCTCTCTCTCTCTCTCTCTCTCTCTCACACACACACACACACACACACACACACACACACACACACACCTGCCACTGCCACTGCCACTACCATGTTCTGGAACCCCAGACAGTGGGAAGTCTTTGGGATGCTCTGAGGGCCTCCTAACTGAAGGCACATGGCAGCTGGCCCACAGGTTGAGCCTGTCCAGTGAAGCCATCACTGCACCAGGATTGCTGGCCTCATTGCTCACTCACTCCCTCTTTTCTCCATCCAACACCAAATGGTCCCTGTGTCCCTTCATGACAATGTCAGAGGAAGGATACATTAGACCTTTTTTCTGATGAGGCTTTGAAAATCTGGGAGAGGGTTGGTCAATATGCCACAAATCTGCAGAGAACAGAGGGGGCATGGTCAGAGAGGGCCTCCCAGAGGACCTGAACATGAACTCCAAGGCCACTCTGGCTTGGGGCTTTGAATGACAAAGAAGAGGAGACCCAGCTGGAGGACGGGAGGCCTGTTGGTGGGGTGTAATGGTGGTATGCGCGCGTGGTGGGGAGCAGTAACTGCTGCTGTCTGTATACAGGCTATAGAGCCCACTGAGTGAGGCTGATGGTTGGGTTGCAAGTATGAATCTCAAGAGCCCATGCCTCTTCTAAGAAGACTATAGCCCCCAGTTCCCTGGAGCTCCCCTTGGATATGTGGCTGTGTTTTCCAGAAGGTGGTTTAAGGGACCCAGGCATGCTAGATTTAAAGCACTACTAAGAGACTCAGGGGTTGCCTGCTAGCCGGAACCTGGAGCTCACTGTCTCCTCTGCTCTCTCTTGCAGAACTTGTGGCCGCTGTGCTCAGACAGCATAGAGCCCACTCAGCACCTCCTTCACCGCAGCCTCCCTTCCCCAACATTGCAACAGCCTTGAGTTGTGATCGACTGACGGAAGCCTTAGCAGGTAAGTGGATGAGCCAGCTGTATTGGTACTGGGAATCTGCCACTGAGGGATGGGTAAGTGTGTGTGACCATCTGAAATAGGCGATATCAGTAGCTTGAGGAGCTGGGTGCGGAGGTGGCTCGTTCCTCTGTTTCCCCTTTGTTTCTGGGCTTCCAAACCAGAGAAGAGAGGGCAGTGGCCTAGCCTGGGCATTGGACATGTAGTTTCAGTCTATTGCCAGTGCCCTGTGTGGGCTTGGTGGCTCTCATCCTCCTGCTAAGGGTTTTGCCTTCTAATCTAGTTTCTGGAGATAAAATGACAGTCGTCATAGTAAGAGCATAGTGTCCTCTGCTCCCGTGGACACTTGACTGTGCAGAGGTGCCATGCCAAGCACCTTCCCTCCATAACTACCCTCGAGGGAGTGGCTGTCACCGTCCCCATTGTGCAGGAAGTACCCTTGGTCAAGAAGTACCTTGCCCGAGGCCTCACACCTGACCAAACCTGGGTTTACGTTCATATCTGTGCACCCTTGAGCCCTGTTCTGGTCCTCCCCATTCTGTGGCACCTTCTTGAGGGTGGGTCTGAGTGTCCTCAGAAGAGCCAACTCACGACAAAAGGAGAGGCCTTCTACTCAGTGACAGTGGCTGCTAGTTGCTATGATCTAGCTTCCTCAGATACTCTAGGAATTGGCCATTTCACACTGGATGGGGTAACTGAGGCCTAGAGAGGGTGGGCTACACAGGCAGGAAATGACAGGGCCAGAATTGGTATTAACTAACCACACTGCACCAAGTCCTCCTTTCTGCTGGGACGCCTCCCTGACTTGGAAGTAGCATCTACATCAGGGTAGAAAGCCTAGGAATAAGCCCTGCCTGGGAAGTGGTGGTTGAGCGTACCTGGGGAAGGTGAGAAGGTTACTATGCTGGTATAGAGGGGTAAGGAAGATCAAGCAAAGGGCAGCACAGATCCCGTGGAGTCCCAGGGAAGCAAAAGTTAGCTCACAGCTGTAGCACAAATCTTAAATGGTCTTATTAATAAAAAACAAAACTGGAGCCAGGTATTAGGGTGAATGCTGGAAGATCAGAGAAGCAGAGCAAGCCACAGCCTCCTCACCTCACCAATTCCTCAGTTGATACTGTTTCCTTAGACTGGAAGCCTCAGAATCCTCATCCAAATGGATCTCAGCTGAACTGCTGCTCACAAGCCTGAAAGCTTAACCAGGCTATAGTTCCTTGTCCTCACGCCTTAATACCTTTCTGCCTCCTACCATTACTTCCTGGGATTAAAGACATGAGTCACCATGCCTGGCTGTTTCCAATGTGGCCTTGAACTCACAGAGATCCAGATGGATCTCTGCCTCTGGAATGCAAGGATTAAAGGTGTGTGTGCCACCATTTTCTGGCCTCTATGTCTAGTGACTGTTCTGTTCTCTGACCCCAGATAAGTTTATTAGGTTGCACAATATTTTGGGGAACACAATACCACCACACACAGCCATGAGAGTGCCCATGAGAGTTGGTTAGAATCAGGGTGGGCTGTATCATTTGCAGGGCCGAGTGAAAAATAAAAATCAAGGCCAGTTGTTCACAAAGTGTTCAGGACTTGAAGATGCTGATGGACAAGCATAGTGAGGTCCCTTAAAGCTTGAGGACCAGGGTGACAAAGGCCAGCCCCTGAAGCCAGGTGAAGAAGCAGAATGGGCTTCTGCATACAAGTGGAATAAAGTGGGAGCAATCAAGTGAGTGTATAGGCTCCTCCACTTACAGGCCATCTACAGGCCTGCTGACTATGTGCAAGGCCCCTTGGCCTCGGAGCTTCTTCCACTACATAAGCAGTGCTGTCCCCTCCCACAGTGGGAGGCTCTGTGATGCCAGGGTCTAGCTTGTCTCCAGCAGCTGGGGACAGGCTGCATTAGGATTGTGTGGGGGGAACTCTCTTGGGCACGCTGTTCCAGCCTGCCCTACCTGCCCCTGCTGCCCAGTCCCAGCCCTGCTAAGCCAGCAGCCTGGCAGCGTGTATGACAAGGGACAGAGAGAAAGGAAGATCCAGCAGCAGAGCAGCCGCAGCCAAGGCCACCTGTTTGCAGAGCTTCCTATCTGGCCTGCTCTCTGCTTGCCCATTCCTATCCACTCGTGCCTGTGTGTTGAATGCCGGGAGCCTTCTGTGCCCCTGGACCACTACCAGGTACTACCTCTTGTGGTTCTCTGCAGTGGGCAGCGTGCTCACATAACTCATTAGATCTGGTAAAAGGCATTATTCCTATTGGCTGGATGCAAAACAAAAAACAAAAAACAAAAAACAAGCTGGGCGGCGGTGGTGGCACACGCCTTTAATCCCAGCACTCGGGAGGCAGAGGCGGGCAGATCTTTGTGAGTTCAAGGCCAGCCTGGTCTACAGAGCGAGATCCAGGAAAGGCACAAAGCTACACAGAGAAACCCTGTCTCAAAAAAACAAAAACAAAAACAAAAAACAAAACAACAAAAACAAAAACAAACAAACAAAAAACCGAACAAAGAACAAAAACCAGTGGCTGTGAGATCTAACGCCACTCCAACCTGCCCTGGGCTATGGTGAGGAGGTCCACCCGGGCCTTGAGATGGATGATGGCTGTAAAGAACCATACATATACCTAAGCTCTGCCCTAGAGACAGACATTTTTTCCCTCTTGGTAAACTTTAACTTCAACCCCTGGTAAAGGAAAGGTTCTAGGTTTTTGGTTCCTGAAGATGACCTGGTGGGTCCTGGAGCTCTGGCCCAGCCAGAGGCCTTCAGCCCTGCATATTGCTGGGAGGAGTATAGCTCGGCCCACACAGAGCTTGGGCAAGCCACTTGCTGGGCAGAGGCGAGAAGACTTGAGTTGCTTCCGACCATCACAGATGGAAAGCTCAGATGCAGAGGGAGAGGGCGTCTTGTCAGGTTGTGACAATCTATCCCTTCTATAGCTGGAATGTATACAAGGCACACTGGGGGAATGCATTGAACATTACACGATTAAGAGTGTGGACTCAGGGCCTAGGCTTTGGGGTGTTCATGGCTCTATTTCTCCATTTTTTTTATTGCTTCATTCTAGTGACCAAGTCTTTTTGAGCCCCCTGTGATCATCTGCAGGTGAGGGAGAGAGTCTTCTCTGGGAGGTGTCATATGGGCATTATGCTTCCAGCCAGACCTGTGGACGGGAGGTGGTTAGCAGGGGTACGTGGCATGGTTGACTCCAGCTGTGTGGATACTCAGGGACAGTTCCTAGAGAGAGGCTTGCCTGTGGGATCACTGAGAAGACTTCGGGACGGGGTCGGGGAGATCTGGGTTCCTGAGGAGGTGATCCTGTGCATGTTCTGTGGGCAGCCACATGACAAGAGTCATATCTGTGTCCCACCAGTCCCCAGGCTCCAGGCAATGGCATCTTGCCTCCAGACTGGCAGTCACCTGTAGTCTGTGCACTAGGGTTAAGCACAATGTGGGCTGCCTGAAAAGGCCTTGGGTGCCAAGGCCAGCATGCAGAGGGCTGGCTGGGCCCAGCCTGAGGTCATGTAGAACTGGACTTCCAGGGCTGCCTGTGACATGCCTGTCAGTCTTCAGTCCAGCTGAGAATGCATGCCCCAGCCCCTGCCCGGAATTTGTGGCCTCCAGGCCACCCCTCCACTATGCAGTCTCTGCAGCCTGCCCTGCCCCACCCTCCTCCCGCTACTCCAGCCTGGAGCTGGAAATAGTCTACAGCCTGCTGCTTATTCCTGCCCACATTGGGTCAGCAGGGTGGGGCTGCCTTTCCACTAGACCTGCTGTGTGACCTCGGATAAGTCCCTGCCCTTCTCTGTGGCTGCTCCTTAGCCTGTACAACCAGAAGGTGAAGTTTTTAAAGGCATCAACAACCCAGTAAAAGCTGAACGTGTCCTATTGTGCGGATGAGGAAACTCATCACACAGAAAGACTAGGAAACCTACCCAGAGTCACACAGCCCTTGGTGGAGCTGGGATCAAGCCCAGTTTCCTCTGGAACCATATGTTCTCCCTGCTGTCAGGCTGGCTCTCCCAGACGCTGGCACCAAGCTGGGCCCTCGTGATGAATGTGAATGGTGGTTGAGCCGATCATTGGGTGAGCATGAGTCCAAGGCAGCAGTCACAGAACTGCGGTACACAGGCACAGAAGTGTCCACTCAGTGAGGGTGAAGGCCAAGGAGGTAGCCAAGAAGTCTGCCTGGAGGAGGGGGAAGCAGTACAGGGTCCTGTGGGACCTGGCAGCCTCAGGGCCAGCCAGGAAGAGCCATTCAGCTACAGCTGAAATCAGGTGCTTCAGCAGCTCGCGCGGGCCCCAGAGACCCATACCCATTTGGGCCTGGCTTCTTTCTTCTCTAATGGGAGCAAGGGCAGCTCTCTGGGGACTTGGGGTCCAGCCTCAGCTGCCACACTAGAGGTAGAGCCCCCAAGCCTTGGTTCCCAGGCTGGGGGTAACAGATCGGGCTGGCTTCTTCCTGTAGCTGGACAATTGGGCCCCACAAGGTGTTAAAGCCCTCAGTACCTATTCTGGGAGAGAAAAGCCCACCTAGCCAAAGGCAGGAGGAGGGTAGTCTAAGGGGGGCAAGTGCCACCCTCTTCTGCCACCCTCTGCACATCTGTTGGTCCCTCACCCCTCAGCAGCCAGAAACCCAGAAACCCAGAAACCAGCCTGGGGACACACAGCTTCATTATGTCAAACACAAGAGGCTAAGACTCAGGTATCCTTCCCAAGGTGGGCAAGGCTGGGTTGCTCCCCAACTCTACCACCTACCTATTTATGTAGGAATGAGGGCCCATAAAGAGCTCTGTGAATGTAATATGGGCAATTCTTCCTTCCACTGAGGTTTGCTCAGCCAGCTCTTGCCTGGCGTTCACCTTGTTCTTGTCTATGAGACACATACCCAGGCCCCACTTGTAATGAAGGACAGCCTGTGCCTTTTGTCTCTGTATCCAAAGCCCCCACATACCTCACAGCAAAGGAGAAGGCGCTGGGCTAGCTGCTGTCTTGAGGCATCAAAATGTCACACTCTCTCGCAGAGAAGGAATGTGCTGCAGGAGCCACCTGGCCAAGATCCCCATGGCACAGGAGACCCGAGGCCCAGTGGTAGAGATCCACAGTAACAGCATGGCGCTCTAGCCTTACCGCCAAGCACACTGCCCTCCTAAACTACTCTGGCTGTATGGAAGGTGGGGAGCTGACAGTAGGGACCAGCAATAGTGACCAGAGCACTGTGTTTAACAAAAAGCAAAGTCAGCTGAGGAGCTGAGGCTGCAGAGAGCCCAGGGAAGCTCAGATGTTTGTGGAGACTCGCCTATAAGAGGCAGAGGGGCCCAGCTCTGTGAAAACTGATCACTGCCTTCTGTCATGGCCCTCCCATGGCCCTCCCAGCAGTGAAATCTTCTCTATCCTGACCCATTTACTTGGTGCCAAGATGCTATGGATGAGAACAGAAAGTAGACCGGAGATCAGGGCCTACCCACAGTCCTCATCATCTCCCTTTGCAGTGGGATGCCAAGTACTCAGCCACCCTGCAGTCTGGGAGGCTACGCTACGACATTCCTGTTACCTGGGGTAAGGGTCTGGAGCTAGTCCTGAAGAATGAACCTGAAATGGACTGCCAGTATCCAAGCTCACAAGAAAAGCTAGGCAGAGAGGCTGCCCCAATGATTGTGTAGAGGGCCAAGGGGCTAATAACGGAAAGGGTGGGGAGATGCCCATGGAAGTCTAGATGCCAAAAGAATGGAATTTGTATTTTTCTTCTAACTCCCTATTGTTCCACTTCTGTGCCTCAGTTCCCCTTGGATCTTCTCTGGGCTTCAGGTACCTAGGAGCCACCTCCAGGCTTTGAAGCCACCTCCAGGCTTTGAAGGGAACATCTGCTCTTGGCCAGCATGAGCTGTGCTTGGGTTTTTGCTGAGGGAAGGACAAAACTGTCTGCATCCTTGGTGGGCAACTGGCTGGGAAAACTGGAGCTGGACTCAGGGATTCTCCATAGCTGATGAAGACCAGCTTAAGGCTCCCAGAGTTTCCTAGGCTCGACAATTCCGGGAGGGCAGGGGATGGCCCTGGGTAATTCTACCTGTGGGCCGAGGATCTAGTTCTCAGAGCAGGTTTGGGAGAAGGGCCTGATTTGGGCATTCCCATCTTTTCTGTAACCAACTGCCTCCTGGGAGAGGCTGGAGGCAGAGAGAGAGTAGTCCTCCCAAGACTGTGGCAGGTGACCCAGGCTCTGGTGAAGGTACAGTCGATGGGGAGACCTCTCTGGCTGCCACCAGTCAGTCTCCAATCGGTAGCCATGCTGGGGCCCTGTGGTCTGCTCCCTGATCTTTCCACTCTGTGCCAAGCAGCACTGACTCACAGTGGTCCTGGTCTCACCTCTTTCCTGGCAGTAGCTCCAACCACAGGCCCCTGGGACTCCAGGTCCTGGGATTGCATAAACCTCCTGCGCTAGCAGTGTGCACGGCCCCATTCCCGTCAGCCTAGGGATGGCCCAGGATCCTGTCCAGGAAGCCCACAGTTCTTTCTGGAATGCTACAACAAGGAGTGGCAAAATTCCCTGCACTCAAAGCCTCTCCATGCCCCTGACTCATGTTATTCTCGTCGTATCCGCTGAGTATGAGCCTGAATCCAATGTGGGAAACTAGAGTCAGAGAGGGCAGGACATTTGGCCAAGGTCACACAGCCAGTCCAAAATCAAGCTGAGCATCCAGGGCCCTCCTTAGACTCCTCTGGGAGCCAAGCAAGTGTTGTTTGTTTGTTAGGGGAAGCCACTGGCTAGAGTGGCTAGAAGCCCACAGGAGGCCTTGCTCTCTTCCCTCCTGGACTTCATCTGCTCTAATTGGCCATAAGTGCTAGTGGTGCTGACATTTACCTGGTAGAAGGGCCTCTCCCTCTTGCATCAAGATACTAAAAATAGCTGGGGCCAGCTTCCTTCAGCCCCTGCCCAGCCCACGCTTGCTCCCCGCCTTGGTGACCTTTTTCCTGGGGTGGCACTAGGGCTCGCCTTGCCGTCCCTGTCGGGTCTCCATGTCCTCAGGCTGTCAGGCAGAGGCCCTGCGGGAACTCCTCCTCCCTTTCCTTGCTTCCCTGTGGGCACACCCTGTCTGCAGTGACCACCTCATTCCCAGGCTCCAGCAGGGGGCATGCTCCATCCCTAGTGATCTGGCGTTCAGTTCTCATCCTCCACTGTGCTGAACCCAGACTGTTTTCCATCCTTGCTACCCCAGCAATGAAGACAAGCCAGGCTCCGGCATGGGAATTGCGAGCCTGTGTACATCCCCATCTCTGAAATGGGCAGCATCATGTGACCACAGAGTGTTGCGAGGATGTACTAAGGCAATGTACAAGAGGAGCCGAGCCCCTCTGGGAGCTTTTCTCCAACAGCTACTCTGGGAACCTAATAAATGAGACTGATATGCTGGAAGGGACATTCCAGAACTGGCAAAGGATTGGCAACTTGACTTCCTCCAGGTCAGGGCCTCTTGCCCATTCCCCACACACTTCCAGCCTGGCCTGCCATGCCTGCCTAGCCAGTGTTTGTCTGGTTCGTGTCCTGGGTCAGTATGACCAGAAGTGTGTGCACACTGGCCTTCATCCAGTGGCTGGCTGGCTTTGGACTCAGCCCAGTGGAAACAGGAGTGGTTTTCCAGGTTTGGGCTTGTGCCTGGCACATGGGCTACCCCAGTGTGCCTCAGCTGATAATTCTCTAACTTACCCTATGTCGTACGGGGGCTCGGTCATCAGCACGTGTGCACACAGAAGAGCGTGTGGTCCAGGCATCGTGCTGGGGACACCTCAGCTGGGCCTCCTGCTGGTGAGGCCAGTGGCACAGTTGGTGGAGATGACAGTGACCACCTGCTGTGTCGAGTGACTGGTGTCAGCTGCTGAGCACACAGCACGTGGGGTCCTGAAGTCGGTCTCCAAACCCCTCACACATGGTCCTATTATACACTGCATTCCAGATGAGGAGACTGAGGCACATGGAGGCCACCCACAGTTAGAAAAGGGTGGGTCTGGAAACCAGAGTCCAGAATCAGCCCAGCTAGAGTGACCCACAGCTGTGCATGCCTAGGACTGCTCTGGCATTTGTAACTTAAGTTCCAAATCCTGGAGATTTGTCTCTCTTCTGTGTGACACAGGGTGGGTGGCAAGGCCAGCTCTGGCTGGACACAGTGCCTCCCCTCCACAGGCCCACTTGGATCTCACTCAGCTTGGGGACTTGCTGGTTCTTTCAGGACCTGGCCCTTCCTGTGCCTTTTAGCCTACTCCCTGCTGGGTGCTGGTCACCACTATTTCCATACTTAGTACTGTGTTCCCCTCCAACTGCTCTTCTCCACCCTGGTCTCAGGAGGATTCTAGAACATGCCAGTCAGATCTTTGCCCAGGTTGCACCAGTAGCTGGCTGATGGGAGATGGGCTGCTGTTTAGCAGGCCTCAGTTTCCCCTTTTGCACAGAGGGTCTTGGCAGCTCTCCTCCCACCTTTCTAAAGATTTCTGGAACCTCTTTTTTATTGTTATCGTGGGGGGGGCAGGGGGCTCAAGGTGCTCAAGGGCCACGGTCACATGTAGTGATCTTTGACTCTCAAGGGCCAATCCCCTTGCCTTCCTTCCACCTTGTGTGAGGCAGGTTCTCATGTTTGCCCTTGTGTACACTAGACCAGCTGGCTTGTGAGCTTCCTGGGATTCTCATGTCTTCACCTTCCATCTTGCTGTAGGAACATTGGGGTTACAGATGTACACGACCGCCTCTCATGTTGCGGTACTTCGGAACTAGCTCTCTCTGTCTCTCTCTGTCTCTCTCTCTGTCTCTCTCTCTCTCTCTCTCTCTCTCTCTCTCTCTCTCTCTCTCTCTCTCTCTCTGACTTTGTGGCTGAGGAGTCAGCGCTCCTATGGGGCCTGGGTCACTTCTTACGGATGTAGAAGGCAGTGCATGTTGAGACCAGGTCTCACATGGAGGAAGCCTGGGATATCATTGACATTCCCCCCTCCCTGGTCCTTGGGACCCTTTACTCATCTCTGGCTTTGTGTTCTTCTCACTGTCTTGCTCCAGCCAGGCCTTACTATGTTCCTGCCTCTATGTCACCTGCTCCAACATTCTGTCTCCCCAGTTTCCCATTGCCGTGGCGGGGGAGGGGGAGAGAGTCCACATTACAAGATGATATCAAGGCTATCTTCCTGACGTAGTGAGGTCTGAGAGCTGATTGGGCCTCTCAGCCCACCTGAGCCTTCTGAGTCTTCTGTCTCTAATGGTATGGGTGACACAGTACCTTTGTACAGGCATACAGGCTTGGCTCTATGTCCAGTCCATGTCCAGTCCATGCCCAGTCGGGCCTGGCTTCCAGATGCAGGAGCAGCCTGTCTGCTCACATGGATGTTCAGTTCCAGGAGGGCAGAGTTGTGCCGTGGGGAGTGAGCAGGCTCACGTGGTAAATGCAGGCATGTGCTCCCAGCTCCACAGCTATGCCACTTGGGGCAGCCCAGATAAGCCTCGGTAGTATAATTTATGACGTGTGGTTAACAATGCCTTCATCACAGGCTACTGGAATGAAATGAAGTGACATGTAGTAAGAGCGTACAGGGTCCCGGGACATTGTAAGGATGACAGGCACAGTGCTTATACGGTTTTTTTGTCAGAACAGGGAAGTACTTTATCCTTGAGCTGTCAACCATCTTCCAGAAAGGCTCTCACTCAGTCTCTGATGTCACTTTCATTTCTGCCCACCCCCACCTTTGCTCTGTCCTGGCACTCCTTCCCAGGGCCCCCGACACCCCAAGAATCCCAGCCAGTGCTTGCTGGCCTGTGTTGTCACCTCGTCACCCCATCTCCACTGGGCGCCTTCTGATCTGACCCCAGGGTTCACTAATTTTTCCCTCCCACAGGTGTCTGGACCCCGGGGATGAGGGCTCATGGCAGGGTGTTGGGTGAACCCATGTTCAAGCAACATCATCACCAAGAGCAACATAGCTGTGGCCAGCCAGGATTCTGGGTCTACCCATAGGCTGCTGAGGACATATCTGTGCCACCTGGAATCAGGGACAGCACCCACCCTTAGCTTCATGGGGTCCAACAGGCACCATGGAATGTGATTTGCAGCTGGCTTCCCCGTGGTCCAGAGCCTCTCTCTCAGCTGTATGGCTGTGTTTTTTGTTTGCTGAGGTCCTGCCCCACCCCCACCGTCCTCCGTTCAATTGTGTTATTATATTTAAACAAATCAATTCCGTTGCAGAGTTTTCCCGTCCTAATGATGAGTTTGCAGTGCGGATGCCATTGATTTCTTACAGTCCTGAAAACCAGCTGATGAATGGCACAGGTGCTTCTTTGGAGAGGCACTTAGGCAGTTTTGCATGTGCCCCAAGCTACCTAGGGACACTGGCCCACCCTGCCCTCAGCTGCTGCCTGCAGCTGGGACTGAGGTCCAGGACCAAAGGGGACCCTGAGTCCCTCCCTGGGTGGAAGGAATATTGAGACAGGCCTGTGCCTGCCCTGGTGACACCCACTGAAGATTTTTATTGATTTTGGCCCCAGGCAGGACTTACAGAGCGAAGAAGCCTCGAGGTGTGATCTTGATCTTCTACAAACCCAAAGCGCCTTCTTAGGAGTTGGCACTTAGTCCCTAGACCTAAAAGTTGCCAGTAAAAGCCATTTGAGCTGCTTTTGGGGAAGGGAGGGTCGAGAGCTGCCCATGCTGGAGAGGTGAAAGGGCTTCTCTTTGGGAAATCCATCTGAACCCAGTGTTCAAAGGCACTGTTAAGCTGCCACCCAGGGCTTTTGACTCTCAGATCCCTGCCTTTCCTGCTTCTCTGAGTTCCTATGGGCAGGGACTACTGTTCCCAGCATGGAGGGACCTCGAAAGAGGGAGGGAAGGGCCGCTGCCATTTGCATGCCAGGGTGGAGGCACAGTGGACTCTGAGAGCCAATCAGGTTCCCAGTTGTACTTCTTTGAGTGTCCCGGTGACAAGGGAGGCTGCCCCCACTGCCAACCTTTCTCTTATCCACCCTGTGCTTCTGTCTGTGTGAGCCAGGCCCCTTGCAGGTTTCAGGCTTAGCTGCCCACCCACCGCAGCACATTCAGGAGGCGCCTGTGTACTGGACTGGAGGGAAGACAAGAGGGAGTGGCAGGGTTTATGGTGAACCTCAGAGGACATGCCTGGCCTCAGGTCCTCCAAAACGCTGATAACGGCAGCACAAACCTCTAGGGAGGGTCGGGCGGGAGTGGTGGGGCAGAAGTCAATTTGCTGACCCTCTCCACTGCCAGGTCACTCTTTTTTTAGAGAGCAGAGCTTACGTCCCAGAGGAGGTCGCTGTTCTTTCAGGGCTGCAGCTAGTACCTCACAGGCTGCAGTGGCGTTGGAGTTGAGGTAGGGGCTTGTGCATGGCTGTCCTGTGTTTCCCAGGTTTCTTGAGACCACCCCTCACTGAGGACCCCAGGCTGGCCCAGTGTGCACGTTCCTGTGCATTCCCAGTAGCCACACCAACCAACCACTCCAACCACTCCCCCGCTTCCTGCAGACTGACAGCTACTATAATCAGGTTAGCCTCCCTCTGCTTGGTGCTTGCTTGCTCTGCTGAGCCAGACCAGCTGCCTCTAATGGCCGGTCCACCTGGCCCCCTCTGTGGTGCTGGGGTGGAGGAGGGGAACTGAGGAAAGAGCTGCCTTCCTCCATGTAGACCTCTGCAGGAGCCCAAATCCTTATTCTGGCATCTAGGACCTTGCTCCCTTCTCCTGTCTCCATGCCCCCGGGATACTCATGAGTGTAGTGATTGCTCCTCTACATGCAGGTCCCTTTGTTACACTTCTTAGAAATCGTCTGTGTATCCTTAGAAACCCAATTCCCATCTTTTCCTCCAGACTACTTCAACGGCCCCCACCTGCCCTGGGTGCTTCTCTGACCTGGAGCTTATCAGTGCAAATGTATTAAGAGCATTACTCCTGGATGTAGTCCAGGAAGATATATATATATATATATTCCTTTCTCTGTACTGCAGGTGGCAGCTTGAGAAATATTCAGTAAATGGCCAGGGCCAGCCAAGGAAAGAAAGAAACAGACAGGAGGGCCAGGAGAGACTCTGCCAGCCCCTCACACACTGCAGCCCACTTCCTGCCGGGGAGGTCCATTCCCAGCTTCTTGTGACACATGTCAGGCCTGAAATAGAACCACGGGGCCTTGGTGGTGTCTTTACCACCCCTCCTCCCTGCTGGGCATGTTGGCTCCTCCCTTTCTGGGCCCTGCTCAGTGCCCTTCCCAGCCAGCAGGGCCAGGCCATGGTCTCTGTCCCTGCTTTTTTTTTTTTTTTTTTTTTCCAATAAATACAGTGTGTAAATAGGGACTGCTGCTTCCTGGGAGCGCTGTGTTTAAGGACTGGGACACCACTGCAGGCATGATTGTGCTACCAAACCCATCAGCTGCCTAATTACCATTCATTTTGCATTTATTTCTGCTAATTAAAAAGAGAGGAACTCCTAACGACTTTTACGTAAATACTCTGTTTGTCCTATGTAAAGACGGGGTTCAGATTTGCTGGTTGATTGTCTCCTTTTGTAGCTGTTGCACGAAGTGCTGGGGGATGGTGCTCAGAGGGCCTGTCTGGAGATCAGGGGGTCACCAGGAATGTCAGATACCATGAGTGCTTGGGCTGCGGTCTGGCTAATGGAGCTGGGGGGAACCCCTGGCTCATGCCCCTAGACATAAGAGATTGAGACCCATGCCTCCCAGAAAGAGACAGACACCACGTCTGGTGCATGGACTCTCATTCTAGTGCTCATATGGATTAAGAACTCAAGGAAGGAAAGGGCAGCCTGGCTCAGCCCTTGTGCTCTTCGAGAAATCCCTGCCTCCTCTCACTTCCCATCTGTGCTGTAGCTCCCCAGCAGCCCTTAGGCTCTTGGAGGCACTCTCCCCTACCTGGACGGAGGCCCTCCCATGACAAGCCTGTACCCTCCCCAGGCCTTTGCAGACTGATGTATCAGGAAACAGGTGTGGGGCTGATTTCACATTTTTAATATTATGTATTTATTTTTGTGTGGATTAAAAAATATGTATAATTAGTATATAAGACCCGTGATTTGGCAGATGATAGTACTTTAGATGAGGCTAAGTAAAAAGAAGGTGATTGGTTTAAAATGATTAAAATAATGATACATAAACTATTAAGGTAGAACACAGATGGGCTTGTGGTATCTGATGACGAATGAAGGGACACACTGAAAGCATCTGAGTGACAATGACTACCCAGTCAGAGCCAGGCTCTGTCATTGGGGATCCAGAGACCTGAGTCCTGGCTGCTATTCTCCAGCCTCATCCTAGGGGCAAATTGCACTCCTGGAACATTCCAGAGTCTCTCTAACTCTATTGGCCATAAGCAGTAACCCCCAAGAAAAAGGGAGCATAAGTGGAAGGACCTGTAAGTGGCTTCCTGCCCAGGGTCACTGGACACAGGGCACAGACACACATCCTGGCCTCCCTGGCCTTGTTGGTTGTAGACAGGAGTGCCTCTGGATGGCTTCCTACTATCTGTCTGTCTTCCAGACCAGTCTCAGGATGCTAGGGCTGAATAGCCCCAAGGCTCTGGTGGCTTCTAGCCAGGGTTTCCATCCTGCCTGCTGCTCTGAGACCTTCATCTCTTCCTCTGTTCAGTAGGAGATGGTGGGACTGAGAGACATTAGAGAACCATGTTCGGAGTGCTCCTTGGGAAGTACTCAGCTCAGCCATGGTAGGCAGTGGGTCCTGGCTGGAGCCCTGGGCCACCCACCTCCAGATGTGCTATCTGTGGGAAGGGACCATAGTACTACCTGTCATCCAGTTCATCAACCCTTTGGTCATTCTGGGGGCCTTAAGGGCAAATGGGAGAGAAAAGGGAAGAACAGAGGCATGGCCTGAGTGGCCAAAGACACCTGCCATTGTCTCCCCCTCTCCCTCCTCCATCAGCCACCAGCTAACCTGTTCCACCATCATTTGGCCTCATGACCCCAGGCTTCCAGCAACCCTCCCTGCCCTCCAAAAGACTAGCTGCAAACCTCTCAGGAGCTCACTGCTGCTGCGGGCTAGCCCCTGTGGGCACTACTCTCCAGCCACCTCCTCTTCTCTGGGACGTGGGGCAGTCTGGCAACACGCTGGGTGATCTGGAGCAGCCCTCTCCTCCACCCCACTGAGATCTTCATGATGCCAGTACATCTCTAAGGCCTCTCCCACTCCAAACCCTGACTACCGGCCCCAGCAAGTGAAGGCAGTGTCCATTTCTGCCTATGAAGAAGACCCAACACGTTGGGTGAGGCAAGCAGGGAGCCTGTTCGTTTGCTGAGGTGTTGGTGCCAGGTGGGGTGAGTAAGTGATTGCATTCATTCATGAATGCATAAATGAATGGGTATACTTAACATCCACCTTGGTTTGTTGGAGTCTCTCCAGCTTCTCCGAGCAGTGGCCGAGAGGACTGGCCAAGGACTGGCTGCAGCATAGTGCCAGCCTGTCTGGGTTCATATCCTGGCCGTGACCTTGAGCTGTTTTCTTCTTGTCTTTCTATGTTTCCTCATCTTTTAAAATGGATACAGTTTGTACTTCCTAGGATGTCATGAGACTAAGGGAATCGTAGGACGGGTGCAGCTGAAGGCCCTTTAAAGTTAGCTGTTATTAACAGCTTCATTACCACTATGATAATTACCAAAGGTCGGGGAAACGCTGGATGGAGCCTTGGAGTCCCTGGGAGCTATGGAATGTTATAGGCAGAGAAGTGTGGCAAGTTTAATTAGGAGCTTTCATTATAAGCATTTCTGGGAAACTGTTTAAAGAAGCTTCATCAGAAACAGGACTCGGCTCCCTTAGGACCCAGGAGTTTGTTACGATTTTTCTGACTCTCTAAATAGACATTTACAGTTTGACATATTTTTCAAGAGGGTCTCCAGAATTGCATCAACTTAAGCCTCTGTGGATCTGAACTACACAGTTTTATCAGTGGGTGCCCACTTCTATGTTCCCCCTCCTGTGGTCCCTGCAGGAGGTAGCTCTGTCAACTTTTAGAGGGACCTAACTTCTTAGCCTCAGACACCATGCTGTGTGCAGACTGGTCTCTTACTTGCAGTTCCCCAGCCTGAGAATGGCCTGAAGGCTTCCAGGCAGCCCACAGAGAGAAAAGGCTGTCTTTCTCTTCCTTGTCAGAATGTCTCCTGCCAGGGACCTGCAGCACACAAAAGCCTTGGTGCTGGGCCCTGTTGCCCCTGTACTTCTGAGCTGAGGGCTCTTGCACGCCAGCCAAGGTCTGCTTACTCTCTCTCCTTCCCTCTGTATGCCCTGGTGTGTGGGCACTAGAAGGCAGTTAGGCTGCGGGAAACAGGTTGCTGAGTTGTGAGGTTGTCCCTGGAGTGGCTGGCTGTGTGCCAAGTTGAGGGTTTAGTGCCAGGTTGGGGCCCAGGACTGGCCTTGCCCTCAAGGATCTCTTTGGTCACCAAGACCACAGGATTCTCACCCAAAGGGTAAGGTGCAGACAGGAGAAGATGATGGGGTCAGCCCCTTATCAGTGATCTGGGAGTAAGAAGTACAGAAAGCCCGGAGCTCATGAGGGCCTGACAGATGGAACAAGCTACAGAGGACAGACCGTTAGCAGGGGGAAAGACCCCCAGATGGGCACTCTGGACACTTGCTGCCTCCCTCCACTGACAGCAAGGCCTCTAGACCCTGTTCTGAGAGGGACATTTATAACTCACAGCTGTGCAGTCCTGAGCCCAACTGACTGTGGTAAACCGATCTGGCTTCAGGAAGTCCCAACCCAAGGCCACTCCCAACTCGACCCCACATTCTCCTCACCTCCTGACACCCACATCCTGTTCTCAGCAGGAGGGCGGGCAGTGGGGCCCAGCCAGGGTCTCCAGCTGCAAAGCACCGGGATGGTTCTAGAACTGTGAGGCCATCAACCTCATCAGGACCTGTCCCAAAGACAAATAGATAAGGATACCAGGTCAGCAGAGGGCTGGTGACTGCCCCCCCACCCCATCCCCCCCCCCCCCCCCCCCCCCCCAGTCCATAGGATCGAGGCTCTGGAGTGCTGGTTGTAGGATCAAGGGCATGCTTGGCACCCCCACTATGATCCAAAGTGGGGTTGATGCTTCTAGCCCCTGCCAACCACTTTAGCCCAGAAGAGCCTGATGGAAGAGAGAGGAGAGCTTTAGGGAATGCTGGGAAAAGACACCATCTTGGACCCCAGGCTTCTACATTGCCACCTTCATTCTGTTACTTCATTCTCTGGAGGCCCTATACTGTCCACTGAGGGTGTGGGGCTAGGATGGGCTGGGAAAAGGGAGGGTGCTGCTGCAAGCTTCTAGCCTTCTATGGCCTTGACTCTGGTATATAGGCCAAGCACTCACTTCTCTGCCATGTTTTCCCTGCAAACAGAACTGATTCACTGTAGTGCGCTTGCAGGACTTGGTCCTGGAAACTCTAGAAGTTTGTTACCAGATTCTAAACTCAGAACCAGAAAGAGCATGTGTTTTTGTTTTATTTGGTTATGTGTTTATTAAATCTTATTAGAAATGCCTAACTATATTGCTTTGTGGCTCTCTGCTTTAAACTGTTTTGGGAGGATAGGGAGATGGAGACAGATGGATCCCTAAGGCTCAACAACCAGCCAGTCTAGCTGAACTGGTGAGCTCCAGGTTCAGTGAGAGACCCTGCCTCAAAGACACAATGTGGAACACCAGGTGTAGTGGGACACACCTTTAATCCCACCACTAGGGATGCAGAAATATCCCTTAGTGAATTTAAAAGGCTAGCCTGGTCTTCATAGTAAGTTCCAGGCCAGTCAGAACCTCATAGTAAGACCATGTCTCAAAAACAAAAACAAAAACAAAAAACATGGAGAGTGGATACTGAGGACAACGTTGACCTTCAGCTTCTCCTTGTGTGTACATGTACACATACAAAAATGAAATAGATACAGGCTGTAGAAATGGCTCAGTGGTTAAGAGCAGATACCGCTTGTCCAGAGGACCTGATTTTGCTTCCCAGCACCCTTATCATCTGGCTCACAACTGCCTATAGTGCTAGCTCAATTACTCTGGCCTCCAGCCTCCATGGGCACTTGGACTCGTGTGCACATACCCACACAGAGACATACATGGTGGCTTATGGAAGAACCACTCTGCACATCATGCAGTAACAGCAGACTCTGGATCTCAGAGCCATTCTTACTCCCTTGTTGTGATCCTCAAGGCCCTGTACAGTGACTGTACCAGGAGGTGAGGAGGGCTGATGCTCCTGAGATGGGGGACAACATAAAAAGGAATAAAACTGACAGGCTGTACCATGGTGGTTATTAGGCTCTCAAGGAGACATGGACAGTGAGTGTCTAAGACATGAGGATACCATATGGCAGGCGATGGTGGTGCTTTGTTTTAGTGTCTGTCTGTCTATCTATCTATCTATTTACCTGTTTGTTTGTTTGTTTGTTTGTTTACAATTGGGGGGCATTTGCTCATCTCCGTGTGCATATGGGTTGAACTCAGGTTGTCACAGCAGGCACCTTTACACTCTAAGCTGGCTCACCTGCTTGAGACTGGGTTCTAAGAAATGAAATGCAGGCAGAAAAGAGAGTTCATGAAGCATGGGGCAGGGGAGTGCTCTGATGGTTAGTTAAGGCCTCTTGTGAGCTTGGAGGCTAGTACAGTGAGGAGGAGGAGGATGGTCTCAACTGGGGACAACAGGGGGAATTAGAGAGGTAAAGGCAGCGATTGAGGAGCAAGGAACCATTGAAAGCTTGCTGCCAGGTCCTAAGAGAGCTCTGGTTGCTTGCACTGGGGGTACTGGGACAGAGGTGAGCGGCAGCTGAGTATAAACGTTCCTGAAATCCTGCATCAGGCTTGCTGTGGACTCCAATGGAGGATCCTGTAGGTCAAGGATGGTCAGGCCTGGCTGGTAGGTTTGGGACAGAGCCAGAGAAGGAGATTGTCATTTTCTCTGCCCCTGGGCTGCTGGGAGTACAGAGTGGGACCCCAGAAGGCACTCTGCTTTGGATGGGTGGAGGTGCTGCACCTCTGAGCCACAAACAGCTGAGCAAGGAGGTGGCCAGATCTGAGTCTGGAAAGAGAGGCTGTGGCTGGAGATGCACGGTCCATCGGGAATTGTTTGTGACTGGTGTTGCAAGCTAGGCAGCCAGTGGGGTCACCCTGAGAGAGCTTGTTGAGAGTATGGAGGCCGGGAGTCTGAGTCTGAGTCACAGCCATCTGGCCCTGGAGAGGAGCACAGATGGGGAGGGGACAGGAATGGATGTCAGGAGGGCGCAACCAGAGAGGCAGAGGAGAGCAGAGCCAGCTCCAAGTGGACAGGAAGATGTCATTGGGAAAGCTGGGAAGGGCACTGCAATGCAGAGGGAACAGAGGGAACAGACACAAAGGCTCAGAGACCTTAATAGGTATTCAGAGAGGACTGTTAGAGTTGGAACAGGGAGTAGGGACTTCCTTCTGCTACACAGGTGGGGAGGACCCTAGGGGTGGGCTGCTAATGAGCCTATGTCCCGGTCTTCTGTCCACCTGATGAGGCCCATTAGGCCTCTAGCCCCTAAGATCTGTCTATTTCTTATTCTTTGAGAAGTCCTGTTGGGCCCTTTTGACCTCCTGCCCATCTAGGGCTCTTGGGCCCATTGTTATGCCCTCTCTTGTATCCCTTGTCCAGAGTACAGGGCTCAAGGAGACAGGGCAAGGGAAAGACTAGAACAGCCCCCTGTTACATCTCTGGGCAGGAGCAGATCTTTGCTCTTAAAGAGAAAACTACCTTCTGGGGCTGCCGGAGGGTTGGACTGCTGGCCCAGTGGTCATGGTCATGGCACTCTGCCATAGGCAGGGGACTGTGTTTCTATCCTGTGATCCTTTTCTCTCCTTACCTAAGCTCTGTCTGTCTCAGTGTGTCACCACTGGGCCAGGACAAGACTGGTGAGACACACAAAGAGCACTTGTAACCTCATGTGTCCTCTCTCACCTTCTAGACACTCCCTGTTGGTGTTCAGGACTCAGGGACGGGGTTCCCACCTTGCTACCACAGCAAGACATTGAAAGCTGCCACTGCCCCACGCTGGACCCAGCACACTGAGAGTCCCTCAGGCATCTCTTTCCTCTCTAATGACCCTGCAGCTCCCTCATGTGCCTCATGGTAGGCAGGTGAGCAGAGGGGACAATGGTGGGTCCCCATTTCCCAAGAGCTTTTCAGGGTGCAGTTGAGGCTGTGAGGTGTGGGGGACCAGCAACCTTCAGTGGGGCAGAGCAATGTGGAACCCCTTAGGGAGAAGCACTCCCCTGCCTGTGGGCTCAGCAGGACAGGGGCTTTGGACCCTCAGCAGGAGCTGACAGAGCTTGCTGGCTTCTGACATTCCTCAGTCTGAGAATTGCATGGAACCCAGGTGAGGCCTTGGGACAGAATGAGAGGGGGTGCCCACATGATTCTGCATTAGGATTAGGGGAGCCAGCCAAGGCTGCTTTGATGCTATGGGGCTCTATGTCTCCTCGGTAGCAGGAGACTGTGGGTAATCTCATTAATGTGCTCTGCGGATAGCCAAGTAATCGGGGGCCTTCAGACTCACTTTCTTTAAGCCTCCCTCCACCTGTCCCTGTCTTAATCCTCTCCTGCCTCAGTGCTCTCTGGCAGGGCTGGACTTATGGCCATTGAATAGATTGGTAAGTCAGGGTCGGGAGGATCCAGTGTGTAGGATGTCACAGTTAATGTGTAGGGGAGGCCCTTGGTACCTAAGCCATCTGAACCCAAAGTCTAGGAACTTAAAACAAACTCTACGGTCTCCCATGCTCTTCTAGAATATCCAGGCATAGAGGCCCAGAGAAAGCAAGGCACTTTCAAAGAGCTACACAGCAGCCAGTCAGGTCTAGCATCAGAATTACAGCTGGCGCCCTGCTCCCCAGAAGGTCCTTCATGGGTTCTATCCACCACTGCCCACAGCGCCTGCTGCATTAAACTCCCCAGCAAGCCTCGCCTTTTGAAGGCACCCAGTTCTGAACCCTAAAGCTTTCCAGTGCCCATTGTTTAAATATAGATTACTAATGAAATGCTTTTTCTTCGCCTTCCCAGTGAATAGTTGTGTAAAGTTAATTTGCAGTGTTATGTAAATTCTGTTTAACTTCAATCAAGTTTCTAATTATGTTTTTACCGCAGTAATTCCCATTTGATTTGTCATCTCCTGTTAGGTATTTAACGTTCGGTGGGCAGGCTTGCTTTCTACCATCTCTCCATTTTCCAGCACCCACTCCCTGCTGACCTGCCTGCCTTTCCCCCACGCTCCTCCGCTGCTGCTCTCCTCCTGACCATCGCTTCCTCTTCCTCTCCTCATTCACCAGTTTCCTTTTCTCTTGCTCACTCCTGGAGTCCTCCCCCACCCACCCCCGCCCCAGCTCTTGTTTCTCACTCTTCCAGGCCTTCCTTACTCTGTGTGTCATTGCCCCCTGTCCACCCGGGCCTCACTCTGTTGCCCCCATGTATTCTCCATCCTTCTCTGTGGTCCGATGAGTGTTCCTCCTTCTTTGAGTCTCTCTCTCTCTCTCTCTCTCTCTCTCTCTCTCTCTCTCTCTCTCTCTCTCTCTCCCCCTTTCTCCTTTCCTTGTGCCCTTGAGCCATTACGTGTGTAGGGACGCTTCCTAGGGTCCCCAACACTGAGAGTAGGATTCCTAGGCATGGATCCTGAGCATCTCTTCAGAAATCAGGGCCTGGCCTTGGAAACACAGTCAGGAACTTCATAGGTAAACTGTTCCCAGGGCTGTGGAGTGGGGCCTGGGTGAGAAACATGGGCTCTGACTCTGATTGGTAGCCTTCTTGTTTAGTGCCTTCTCTGTGGCCACACCCCCTCTCCGCCCCTGTCTGTGAAATGGAGTCACAGGAGCTCTTGTACTCAGCTGCTGTGAGGATAGATGAGGTGACTTCCTTGAAGAGCTTGCTTGGGCCGGAGGGAGATGGCTTGATTTGGGAACCCTCAGCCACACCTCTCACTTTTCTCTGGCTTTCCAGGGTTGCTTTTATAGGCAGCTTCTAGACTACTGGGCCCTGGTATCTGGGCTAGGCTTGAGCCAGGTGGAAGCTAGCTACAGGTGATCTCCCTAGCCACCAGCAAGGGCAGAGACCGAATGTAGTCTTGGGCCTGTCTCTGGGATGTCAAAGGCAGAGGTGTAGCTACTAGGTAGCCACAGGCACCCTTACCTTGACCTCTAGTGTTCCCAGAGTCATGCTGTGGGGTCCAGCCATGAGACTTACATTCTGTCACCAAATCCCTGAGGCTTCCTTTCTGAGCCCTGAGTCTAGCCCCAGCCCTGGCTCTGGGGTCCCCCACCCCCCGTTATTTGAGAGCTGCTGGCAGCCACAAGTGTCTGCCCTTGGAGAAGGCAGAGGGGGAAGGAAATGAGCAGACAGAGGCCTGGGTGGGCATGTGTCCCTCTTCATACTGTCCTCCTTGTTTCCCCACAGTCTTGGCTTCTCATCAGCCAGGAAGCAGAAAACAAATGTTTGCAAAGAGCCTTCTTCCAAGTGAGGAAAGGCCACTGGCCACTTGTCCTTCAGAAACTCAGAAACCTGAGTTGGCTCAGCCTGCCCTACTGGGCCCTGTGGCCACCTGACCCAGTGAGTGGTTGTGTGTGTGTGTACATGCGTGTGAGACCAAGGAAACCTTGACCATCACATGGCTGCTCTTTCCCCTGTTTAAGTAAGCAGTTCAGGCCAGCTGAAGCGAGGAGGCTATGATGTGCACCAAAGGACAGAGGACAGGAGCCGTAGTTCAATAGAGAGCCCAGAGCCAGGGGTCAGAGGTCCTGGGCCACTGGAGTGAATGGGAGGACTGGCCTGGGCCATCCCTGGACATACCCTCTCCACCAGGATCTCCAGCCCTGACACAGAGAGGCAGGTACCTCTGGCAAGACAGAGCTCCAAAAGGCAACATCCCAGCCAGAGATGGGGTAAGTATACAAAAGCTGCCTCCAACTATGGTGGCCCCAGACCTGTGCTGTAGAGTCCTGACCCTTGGCTTTCCCACATGTACCCAGAAAGCCACTGAATGTGTGCGGCATACCTACTGTGAGGCAGGCCCTGGTTCCTGTGGAGGTAAGGAGTTTCTCCAGAACCTCCGGGGAACCCCATGTCTGCTGTGTTTCCTTCCAGTTGGAGCACTGAGATTAATCCCCTTCCAGGGTGAGGACCCTACAACCTTGTCATGAGGTGACCTGTCTCATCTACCACTGTTCAGGAGGCTGAAACCCCAATGTTGGGCCAGAGATTACTAAGAGGGAAGGGGATAAGAGACTTGTATTCCTCAAGACGAGAGACTGAGGCCGCCCGAGCAGGTGTTTCTAGCCCAGGAGGGGCCCATTCCTCCGGGGATATAGGGCCAGAGCAGCTGTGTACAGCTATGCAGGCCAAGATAACTTCTGGACATCTGGGGCCTTCTAGGAACCCTCCAGCGGAGAAAGACAGCCCTGAAATCACTCCTAATGGGCCGCCCTCTGTCTTTACCACGTTCACAAGTCTTTCTAGGAACCATGCTGTTCTCCCAGGCCTGGAAGCAGGTGGGAGAGGCGTATTTGGTGAGTTACCTGCGTTCATGTCTGCATCTCCTTCTCAGCTGACTCTTCCCTGAGTCCTTCTTTTGACAAACACTTCTTGGCATGTGTCCTTGCCGGCTCTGTATTCCAGGAAAACCACATTCCCCAGACCTAGAGGTATCAATTGCCAAATTGTTGGTAGCCACCCAGACGGGCCAAAGGGGTCGAGAAGATGAGAGCTGTTATAAGAGGCAGCTGTGGCTGGGAACTGAGGTCCAGCTACCTGGGCTCTGGGAGGGAAAGGGACACTTGGTACTGGGTGTCAAGATGAGGAGGTACCGAGGGCCACCTCAGAGCGTATAAGGCATCTCTAAAAGCTTTGCTGTGAGAGCAGTTAGTGGTTCAGTATTCAGCGTGAAGAAGATAAATGGGGAACCTCTGTGCAGAGAAAAGCTAGAGGGGTGTACCCAGTGGCTACCATTTTACCATCCTCATCTGAATACAGGTGCCGGACAGGGTGGCTGCAGAGCGGACCAGGCTGGAGCTGACAGTGCCCTCTGGGCCTTATTCTCGGCCCTAGCTTGTACACTACAGCTCCAGGGTTGGCTTTCTACTGCCCACAGACATCTGGTAGTTCTTTTAGTGGGCTGGCCACCTGCCAGGCTGAAGTCTGGCCTCTGTCCTTCATCCACTTGTGTGAGGACCACAGACCGTTAGCCTTCAGCATCTCTGAGTCCCTTCCAGGCTTCCTGCTTCAGAAGTCCCAGCAGTCGAGACCAGGCCTCTGATCCAGAACTGGTAGCCAGGGTGTGGCTCACGTCAGTTCTGCCAAAGCTCAGCAGATGGACCTTCCCACCTCTCAGGATTTCCAGAGCCAGGAGGCCTGCTGGGGCTATGCCTTGGCTGGGGAGATGCTCGGGCTGCCATGTACAGCAAAGAGACTGGATTCCAGGAGAGGCCTGGTCTCTCCCACTCTCAATGAACAGGAGAGGCCTATGTTGACGTGGGCCAGCTGAGAGGCCCTTCTCATTCTGATGTCAAACAGTCTGATGGAGACCCAATGTAGCTCTCCGTTGGCTGGGGAGCCATGAGGGAGGGGCCAGGGAGAGGCTAAACGCTGTGTCTACATCCTCCCACCCCAGGGCAGGGCACCAACTTCCTTTTGTACTGTACCCTTAGCCTGAGTGGATGTATCCCCAATTCCTGAACCATAGAGAATGGGCTGGGGTCACCTACATTGCTAGAGTCAAAATGTACATGAGTGACCCCATGGGCCTTTCCCTGCATGCTACTCAGGTGATCTGACATGTCAGCACTAGGTAAGGCTAATTCCCACAGGCACTACTCAGCCATGTCCAAGGTCATATGCTCAGGGGAGAAACACAGTGGTACTTTTGTCATGGCCTTATCCTGTAAAAATAAATGACCAAGAGTCCCAGAGGTCAGAGGTCATGGTGGCCAAGCCTGCCAGGATTCCTAGTCCATCCTGCCTCCAGAAAGCAGCAGCCTTTATGAAAAGACCTCTGAGGCCCTCTGTCTCCCCTGGGCCCGGTGGGGTTGATGGAACAGGAAACCAGGGCAAGTGGAAGGATGAGTCTAGCCCAGAGATGAGGTACAATGAAGTCTGTCCTGGCCCCAGGGCCATAGACACACGGGTCACCCCCACAGGAAGCCCTACCCAAGCACTACCTTGGCCCACCCCAGTTTCCCGACTGAAGTGTCTCCTATTCCCATGGGAGCCACCACCAAGAATCCTACCCTCTTGAGAAAGGAAGGACTGCCCTGCCCGTGACCTGTTCTGACTCTTACCAGGCTGTCCCCTGGGCAGAGACTCTCAGCCTGCGCCAACCCTCGCCCTCCATGTGAATGACTGGGCTCCTTCGTAGAATTTTTCAGGCCCATGGGAGAAACCTCAGGCCTGCAAGCCAGGGGCCCAGATTCTTTGTCCAGAATCTGCCACTCGTTTGTTGGGTGGTCCACTTGGGCAAGTCACTTGCCCACTCTGGACCTCATCTATAAAAAGCCAAGGAGAGGTAGATGCTCTGCTTAGCATAAGCAATCGGTGAAATGAAACCCTTGGCAGAGGATGAACTTAGGATTGGTGAGGACAGCCTGTCTTGGGTGACCACTCACAAGTACCTCACACCTCCCCAAGGATTAAGGGAGGCCCTTCTTCTGCAGCCCGGCAGGTGGAACATGTCTGAGCTCTGTCTTGCTCAGGTGGGTGTGTCAGATCGGTGGATCTGTAGGTGGAAGCCTGGGGCTGGGGGTGTTGCTGTCCTCTAACCCACTCTCTCTCCTGGCAGGTATTCCCACACCTGGGACAACCCCTCAAGCTGGGTGGCCACCAGCATAGCACAGTTCAGTGTGTACATGGATGACTGGTCCCAAGGGGACCAAGGAGAGGGTCAGGACTCCAAGGAAAAGTGGGTTCGGGTCATTGTGACTTGGAAGGGTAAAAAGGGAGATGGTGGACACTTTGAGCTCATGTGCCAGCTGATGAACAGTGGGGAAGCCCCTAACACAGGAGCCCCCCGCCTCAGGATCCACTTTGTCCATTAGGACTCACAGGATCTTTGTCACATGGTACTGTGGGGTGATCCCTGCAAGTCACACCAAGGGGACAGCAGTGCAGAGGGAGGGTATTGCCCGTGAGGTTGCTGAGACTGAGGAGTCATGGGTTCCTGGGGAGAAAAATTGGCAGTCAGAAGCCTGGATAGGCATCCCGCATGGTGTCCCAAGTCACGAGGAGACAAATGACCTGAGTGGATGCTAGCACCAGGGACCCAGGCCAACCTCCCCTTCCTGTGGACTAGAGTGGTTGTCCCAGGCTGACTCTGTGCCCCTCACCTCTTCCTCTGGGCGTCTCCCTGTCCCACCTAGCCCTAGGTGGGTCCCATTGTTCCTTTCGCCCTCAATGTCTCTCTGCTCCTTGTGCGAGGGACTCTGGTACAGCCCAAAAGCTCTGGTAGTGGGGTGGAGCCCTAGGCTGGATGGTTATGAGTCAGTATTGCTGTGTGTTACCAGACTGTTTGCTGGGCCGTTTCCCTGGCTGCCTGCCTCGTCTCTCCCACCCACATATGTGGGCTGCTCCTCTGGAGGGGACAATGCTGTATCCACAAGCTCAAAACAAACCCAGGACAGAGAATCTGAGGGCTCAGCTCTAGGCCTCAGGATCCTGGAACCTGGAATGGAGCAATCATGGGCAAGCCAGAGTTCTCAGCCCTGGCCTCTGAGGAAACTGCAGACAGTTTTGAATAACTGCCTCAGACCGGTGAAATCAGGTCCTCGGGTGTAGCCTGCTGCTGGCTGGGCTGCTCTGGTTTGGGTGGCCTCTGGTGGCCACCTTTGCTACTCTCCCCAAGAGTCCCTGGGAAGAGAGTCCTGCCCTGTTGATTGAGTTCACAGAGCCTAGTGCCAGAGTGCTGAGCCCAGCTCTGCCGCTTTCTGACCCTGAGCATGTGACTTCCAGCACCTGCGCCTCATTTATCTTCCTCATTTATGCAGTGAGGGTGCCATTGACACTTTGGAGTGTGTAAGTGTGTTCATAGTGAGCTCATATGTGTAAACCGTGTACTGTGACTAGGCCTGGGGCAGAGGCAGTAAGCACCTGTGTCACCGCCTGCCTCTTTAAGCAGAGACCACAACACTCTGACCACCACTACTCCTTTGTGTCCAACTAAGCCCTTGCCTGGCTTTTGTAGCAACTACTTGAGACTTGATAGTTTCAAAAAAATAGAAGTTTATTTGGCCCATAGTTCTGGAGTGTGGGGAATCCAAGGTATATATAGTGTTAGCATCTGCTAGGGGCTTCCCAACACAGCAGAGGGTGTTGCATGGCAATACTGAGCTCTTCTGTGAAGGCACTAATGCCATGCTGAGGGCCTCACCCTTGTACCCTCACTCAATCCTATGAACCTTCTGAAGGCCCCACCTCCAAACCATTAACACATAGGCTTTGGGGACACATTCGAACTGTAATATTGGGGTGCCTACAAGGCTAGGGTTGGATTCTAAAGCCACATGAAGAGACTGCTCACCTCAGGGGATATCCTTGGGCCATCCAGCTCCCTGGAATGTGTGTTCTGTCAGTCCTAAGGATGAGTGGGCTGGTAAGGGTGTCGCTCCTCACCCCAACAATCCAATCAGATAGCTGGGATGTGAGCCTCTCCTTCTGAAAGAACAGGGGGAATCCCAGATTCTGTGGAAAAGAGCACCTTATGTCTGCACCTCCAGGACAGAGAGTCACCGTGCTCTGGGTGTGCCCTGGCTCAGGGATGGGTTGAGCTGACATCACACCCATAATTGGTGCAGGAAGATGCAGAGGCTGAAACACACTGGCACCATCCAGGGCTGGGCCCCAGACACCCAGGAAGGCAAGCCTAGCTAGTTTCTGCCATGCACAGTAAAGCAGGTCAGGGATGTCCTTCTCTGCCTACCCCCTGCTGCGTGCCATTCTCCTCCTCCATCCAGGCAGCTGTGTAGACATCACCCCTCCTCCCTAGCAGCTGGCTCAGGTCAGGAGAAGGTGAAAGACAAAGTCTGGACGCAAAGTACAGCACTGAGCAAACAGGGCACTGGAGGGAAGGTTGACTAGGTGAGGTGCCTGGGCACATACTGTGCGCTGAAGTGCAATGGCCTTTTCTTCTTTGGTCCTTTGGCTGCCTCTTAAAGACTCACTGGCTGCCTGTGGAAGGAAGGCTGGATCACCCTATAACATCTTGTCTCCCCTTTTCCCACCACCGAGGTCACAGGAAAGACAGGATTCTATCTAGGTCTGGATGATGATAGACTTGTAGTAAGAACAGGGCTTTCTTTTGTCTGGATTTTATAAATCTGGGCTCCACTACCCAGTCACATGTGGCCAGTGTCCCCAAGGGATGCCTGCTAGGGAATGTGATTGCCTGGGGATGGGGGCGGAGGTCATAGGGAATACATCGTCCGCAGTGCCCAAACTTCTTGAACTTCCTGTACCAATTATGGGTATGAAGCCAACCCATCCAGGCTTTTAGCCACTGATGGCCCCAGATGGGGGAACTAAGGTCAGGAAGGATCGGCTGCTTATTTGTGGACCAAGACTGTCTCCCCTGGCTCCTTAGCTGCCCCAGCCCCCAGCCACATACACCCTTACTGTTCCCATGCCCCAGGATAACCCACCTGCCATCCATCCACCTGCCTTCCCACCTCAGCTTAAAATGGGAACGCACTGTCAGGCAGGGAAGCTGCCAGGGGCCTGCCTCCCAGCTCCACCTCCCACCTTGCCTTCCTGGGCTTCTGTTTTTGCTCTTCTCGCATGTGAGGTAGCCGGGGTCATTTGTTAAAGGAAGGGAATAAGTTATTGAGGGAGAGAATGAGTGTACGACAGTGCCTAGAAGTCAGTTGACAGCTCCCATTTTAAAAAAGAGAGCCGAGTCTCAGTGACCCTCCTCCATGACCATGTCTTTGGGTTCCTGGCAGCTGTAGAATGTGAACCCGAGCTTCATAGGATTCTCTCCTGTGGGTGGTTCCTGCCAATGTTCACTTCTCCGAAAACAACCTGGAACATCCCGTGATGCTCAGAGGTGTCTACAAGGGCCCAGGAGGCAGGTAACACCCCTGGTTGGCCCAGCAGGTCAGCCTACTGTTTCTGCCCCATCCCTGGCCCCCTGGTCAGAGAGCCTGCACCTGCTTTGATGCAGGACACGGTGTGACAGCACCTGTTGAGTCTGTGCGCAGTTCTTAGACCAAAGACCTGCTAATGGTTATTCTCAGGCATCCCTACCCTTGAGTTCTGAACCTGAGCCACCAGCCCACCTGCTTGTCACCTGGAAGCCAGTGAGGTGCAGCGGCAGCAGAAATTCTGAGTGCCCCAACCCCCAGGGTCCAGCTCTGTCCTGCCCAGAATGAGGACAGCCAAGTCCTCCATGTGGCCTTCATGGCCCAAAATATAGATAACTGCCAAGTTCTAATTATGCAAGAAGAAACACCGGATGTTCTGGAAGCTCTCATCAGGTGGTTCTTCGGGGAGTGGAGATGACCAGGTCCACAGGCAATGGCAGAGATGCTGGAAGTGCGGTGTGAGGTGGGGCCTCAAAATCCTGCTCCTTTTGGCCAAAGGCTTCTGCCTTCAGATGTGTACTTTCAGGTGTGCTTAATGGGACCTTCTCATTTCGGGCACCAGGACCATGCTAAGGGCTGAGAGGGAGCCGATGGAGTTGTTGAGGAAGGGCCAACCGGTGGGGCAGTCCTTGTGGTAGCAGACTGGGCCACAGTATGTGTGTGTGTGTGTGTGTGTGTGTGTGTGTGTGTGTGTGTGTGTGTGTGTCACTTTCTGGCTGGGGTCACTAACCATGAATGATAGATACTGGGGCTATCAACACAGACCTCATCCCATTCCCTTCTCTGGGCGAAGCTAGCCACTGATAGGAAGTTTGTGGTAGGCCTGTGGGTGGTTCCCACTAATGCACACTTCTCCCAGAACATCCTGGAACATCTCTTGTGGGTGTATTGGGGGAGGTTTTGAGACAGCTCCAGCTTTCCAGCCAGCAGACCTTGGCTCCCCCTAACTCTGGAGCCTGAGTCGGGCTATCCCAGTCCAGATCCCCAACCCACAGCTCAGCTCAGTGAGGGTGAGGTCAAGGAACATGTATTCCAAGAATGCAGGAGGCAGAGCTTCAGATAAGGTTTGGATAACCATCTGGGGTAAATATTTGCCTTTTTTCTGGAGCCAGCCCGGGCCTCCAAAGAGAGACCAAGACCAGGGCCTGGGCTCAGGGTCATCTCAGGGGATGTGTGTCTATGTAAATCTCTCAGGAGATCCCTGTCCCCATGAAGAGTTTGGTTGGACCCAAGAGGGGACCCATTCCCCACCCCAGCCTCTGACATAACAGCTCTACAAAGTAGGGGTGGCCCAACTGCTCTGTCCAGGTCAGACACCAAGGGTTAGAGGGTAGGGGTGGCAGGGTTCAGGTCTTTGTACCAGGTCAGCAGGGAATGGGCATGGCCCACGTGATGAAGGTTCTGCCCCCACTTAGCCACTTGTGAATAGAGCAGTTCTGTACTCTGCAAAGGTGCCTTGTTACTATTCTCTGGACTCTTCCTCCATGCCTTGTGAAACTTCCTGTCTGGTTCAGCCCTCAGGATTGCAGGCTCTGCAATAGACAGCCATACATTGTAAGGGTTGTCTAGCTACCCTTGGTCTGGGTATGCTCATGTCCAAGATCCTCACCAGCTTGGAGCCTCCCTTGCAGATGAGTTGTTGGAGGAAAAGTTACAAAGGAGATAGAGGTTCAGAGAAGCTGAGTGACTTGCACAAGGTGACCCAGCAGCAGTAGCAAAGCAGGGACTTAAGCCCAGCCCTACCCATCTCTGACCCGTGACCTAACCACAGGATTCCAATCCAGATCTTGGTCTTCATCAAAACAACCCCCACTTCTTCCTAGGGATCCTTGGAGGAGGTGGGGTTGGTAACTTGGCAATGGTTGGGGGACTCTGTCTGGCCCTGGGACAGTCCCAGCCCTCAAGTGATCTCTGCCTTATGAAAGACCGACCAGGGTCTGCTCACTCGGGAGCAGTAATGGAGTTTCCAGCAACCGCATTCCCCACTGGAGCTTTGGAATCATGCCTATGATGGGCGTGGCCCTGTGTGGCCTTCTCTGTGTCACTGATGGAAGCTGCCTTGTGGTTGGAGTCTCGCCCCCCACCCTGTAAGAGTCTCCATCCACAGGAATCAGGGTGAGCTCCTACTGCCCACAATCCTCCAGGATACCAAAGGCCTTTGAGGAAGAAAAACCAGTTGCCTCTCAGACCTGCTATTTAACCTGTGGTTTGCACTGTCTGGGAGCAGCCAAGGACAAGTCACCTCTTGCCTCTGTCCTTGGCCTTTACTTGGTGTCCAAGCTCACACAGGCTGGGAGCCATAGCAGAGGACATAGCAGGGACTGGGTAAGTTGGGAAACCATGTCTCTTCTGTGTCCACAGCCTCATCCAGGCTCCTGGTACCCGAGCCTCCTGTAAGAGGGCCTCGGATCCACTTGTTCTGAGCAGGGCTACTGAATGACTTCCAGGGCCAGGCTGTTATGTGTATTAGCTCTGCAGTAGCTGTGTGACCTTAGGCCGTTAGAGAACTTCTCTGGGCTTTGCCTATAAATTAAACAGCATTTTTCTGAGGCTAATTCCAGCCATCGTGACCCATAGTATGGATTCAATGTCAGCCTCCTGTTCCTGTGTCTTCAGATATAAGGCACACGTGCACTCCTGACCCAGTCCAGAGCTCAGCTTCCAGTGTCCTTCCCTTGGTACCCTTCCTGGCCTGCTTACCACTTTGCATAAGTTTAACACTGAGGTAGTAGGGCTGCAGGAGATGGGGTCATGTGTCCATGCTGAACCAGATGCCCAAGTGAAAGCCACACACCCTGATTGGCAGGCCTGGCAGGCGTTGATTCTTAAGGCCTGAGTGACACCAAGTGAGCAAGGCCTTTCCGGCTCTGACTTCTGTCTCCACTGCCAAAACAATCATTTTCTCTTTGTCAGCGGCTCTGCCCGCCAACTAAACTTCAGGAAACGCCTGAGCTGTGGATGGCAGGAGGTTCATTCCCCTTCCACACCAGCCCAGTTGCTACTGTGTATGAAACCCTGGTCCTCAGTTTCCTCCTCTGTAAAATGGAACATTGCAGTGACAGCACCCAGGTATTGGTGAAATTATTAAGGCCACTCCACGTAGTTAAAAGGGAGGTTTATTTTGTGGGGTACTTACAAATGAGGGGGTAGGTTACAGGGTCTGGCAAGGGTATAGCACAATCCGGCGTTGTTCTCTGGAGAACTCTGCTCGGTCTACCTCCAGCGTCCAGAGTCCGGGAACAAGAGAGTGAGATCTTCCCGATCCTTCGTCTTCCGCTTCCTCCTCCGCCCCGCCTTGTGGGCGTGACCATTACCAAAGCCTCAGTGGGGGTTGGAACTTCCAGGCCAATGCTGGGATGGCTACCCACTACACCCAGGGACTATTTTATATTCTCAAAGTAACCCATTGGTTTGCCTGGTGGCTCTAGGACTCTGTGCTGTGTGGAACCCTGCACTGGCTCCTGTGGGTGATTCATGTCCCAACTAGCAGACAAGGGTCCACACCCTATATACACCTCCTTACATGGTCTGTGTCTCCAAGCGGGAGCCTATGTCCCTACAATTTGAGAGCAGGGGTGGGGGGAGATGTGTGCCAGGCGCACATCTTTAGAGAGTGGGTGAACTGGGGGCTTGAACCAGATTTCTTCTGATTCGAGACTGTACCCTAAACCCACAGGGCTCAGGAGTCCCTGCAGCTGTGCCTGCTGGGCAGTGAGAGAGCCTGGGCCAGGCTGCCATGGCTGGCAACACCTGTCCCGCCATCAGCCAGGCCTCTCTGCTCTGAGAGGCATGCCGCCCTGTAGCCAGCATTCTTAGGACTCAGGGGGCAAGTGTGCTAGCCCAAGGAAGCCACAATGCCTGCTTCCTACCACAAAACTGCTTTCATAGAGCCAGAACTTGAAATGGGGGTCTGCATCTCACAACCTGTCAGAGAGCTCCTGGGTACCGGATGCGTTCCCTGGAAGTGTGTGTGTGTGGGGGTAAACCAGAGGCCACCCAGTGAGGACAACTTTACCCCATGCCCTGCCACCAACAGAGGTAGCTGCTCTGCATTCTGCCCTCTCAGACCTTGGAGCAGCACCCCAACCAGTCTCCCTACCACTCCTCATCCAAGCTCTTCTCGATCAGCAGCCACGAGAACTCTTCCCAAACTGGCATGCAGGTCATTCCCCCTCCGGACTGGTTCTGCCCACTGCTGCTCTGCCCTGCACTCCCTGAGCCCACGCCTCCCATTCTCATGTCCTCTAGACCACACTTGGTCCCCTCCCGTTTAGAATCTTCGCTTATGCTGTTCCTTCCGCCCAGACGCTGTTCCCTGACTCTTGGTCTGCCTTTCGATTCATCCTTTAACTTCACCTTCCTGAAGAGGCCACTCCACGCTTTGAGTCTCTGCAGGGGCAGCCCCCGCTCTTGTTCATGATGTGAGATGCTACTTAGGATTGCAGTGCTTCGTTCTGAGCTGTTGAAGCGGCAACCACTATCACAGCTTGGGTGCTCTGTTCATGCCGGGTTCATGGGGTGAATGGTGTGAGCGTCACCACTTCCTCTTGGATCCTCTAGGAAGGCGGGGGTGGGGGGGGGAGAGAGAGAGAAAGAAAGAGAGAGAGATCCTTTGGACAGGGAAACTGAAGTCTACAGAAATGCAGAAATGCAGAAATGCAGAAATGGGGTGTCTGGACCTGCCTGCATCACCCCACGACACCCCTTGGTGTTCCCATCTGTCAGTTGGTTCTGCCTGTTAAGGTTTCCCTTTGGTAACAGTTGTGACAGTGTGATCAGCCAGGCAGGCCCTGCAGGAGCCGGACACACTAACCATCCCCTCTCATTGCAGGAGGATGGACCTTGAGTGAAGTGGAGGGGCTGGGAGCTGCCGACCAGTGCAGGGACACGAGCAACTCTTGGCTCACGGAGGTAGGTGCGTGTTTCTGCTGAGAGCTCCAGAAGCAGATGAGCAGCAGGGCTGGGGGTCCTGGGTTAGTCTTAGCCACATGGGGGCTTCCCAGCCCTCACAGTGGGCTCTGGTGCCACTGCCTTCACTGAACGTCATTGTGTCCTGACAAGTGCTCCCTATAGTTCATGCCCATGGCCTCTGCCTTGATGTTTCTCAAGTAGTCGCTGAGACAGGATGGAGAGTGCTTGGATGCAAGCCTGGCATTTCCAGCCTTGGCACAGTGATACTTATAAGCACACTGGTGACCCTGAGCTCCCATGGGACACAGGACCCTCTTAGGAGGGTGGCCTGGATGGCATAGAGGCATGCTCACTGCTGTGAGTCACCAGCCTGCCACGGTGAGCACTGCTAACTTCAGAGCCTGACTCTGGCACTTGTCCACTGGAACTTTGAACAATTGCTCTATACTTTGCTTTAACTATCTGTCAAATGGGGATGGGCGTGATAAGGAATGTATGCAGCATATTGCCTATTTCCTCAGGGATCCTGGGGACTCGCTTCCCCGTTATCCCCTTCCTCTGAGGACCTGCCAGTGCCATGGGAATAGACAGGCCACCTGGCCTGATGGAGAACTTAGACCCCTCAGGGAGTTCCTGGGAATGACAGGGACCAAACCTTAGGATTGAGCTGGCCTAGACACCAGGGTGTCTCATCCCAGGATGGCATTTCAGGGTTGATCACACTTGGCTCTACACCAAAGGGTACCTGTGTAATCTCTATTTACTCCTGGCTCTCAACCCAGAGGGTTCAGAAGCCATACACAGATGCTCATTGGCTCAGAGCCCTTTGTCTCAGGGCATCATGGCCCTAGGCCACTTTGGGAGAGTAGAGAGAGATCCCTGCCCAACTGTCTGAAGCTTTTTGGTGGAGTACGGTGTTCCAGGAGTCCCAGGGCAGGACCGGCAAGCAGCAGTTCAACTGGGGGCTATGGCCCTGTCTGCTGCAGGAGCCCCAGATTTCTGCTTCTCAACTGTGTGACTGTAGTGGGTCAAATCCCTATGGCAAGAGTGAATGTTCTTATCCCAAGATGAACATAGGCATCACCATCATGGCAGACAGGCCTGCTAGAATGCTTAGAAGCCTCTGGTAGTGTTAAATTTTGGCTCTTCTGGTACCTGGGTTGTACTCTTGGAACACATAGTTCTCCCCACCCCCCAATGAGATCCCTTAGAGGAGGTTTCTATATTGCCTTGTTTCCCAGAGACCCATTGAGCTGTAAGTGGTAGAGAGGGATTTGAACTCAGTTCTGTAGGAATTAAGCAACATGTAATGTCAGAGGACAGAGACCAGGAAGGGTCTACATATATGCAGGGCAAGCCACCTCCATTTCTGCTTCTTCAGCCTTCCTGTGCTGCTCTCTGAAGCCAGGGGCTTTGCCCTCCTCCCCGGCAGGCTGCACATACCTCTCTGTGATAGAGCTAGCCATATTGCTTCTCTCCACAGTGGGGCCTATCAGCAGTCCAGTTTGGCTAGAGGAATCCATGCTAACTGCTAGGTAACCTTTTTGACTCTCCTTCATGGTGGGTTCTCTTTTCGGATGTTTTTCAAGGTAATTCATTCCCTTTCCAGAAATTGCCAGTGGCAGAGCATTAGGCAGCTGGTATTAATCATGGGAATGGCTTCAAGTTTATTCTAAGAAAGAAAGGAAGGAAGGAAGGAAGGAAGGAAGGAAGGAAGGAAGGAAGGAAGGAAGGAAGGAAGGAAGGAAGGAAAGGAAAAGAAAAGAAAGAAAAGAAAGAAAAAGTGTAAGGAACAGAAAGCCTTGGTGGAAAAAGAAAAGAAAGCCTTTCCAAAGTAGGGCTGGTAAATCAATACTCTGTGTCCTAGAAACAGCAAAATGGGG